>NC_072460.1:6016011-6243511 GCF_027596085.1 Anoplopoma fimbria | reverse complement strand
AGGTTTAGCCAGCGTAGCTGTCAGTCGGCTTTAACAGCTGGAGAGACTTTTGATTTTATGTCTGCACACATGATCACTGTACCAATATTATTAATGAAACAAAGTAATCATCACTGTACTAATATTAATAATGAATCAAAGTTATCATCACTGTAGTAATATTAATAATGAAACAAAGTAATCAGGATCGAGGAGCGAGGATCGAGGAGCGAGGATCGAGGAAACGACAAATAAGAGACTTGGCATGTACCCATGGTATCTTGTTGTTACAAGACACAAGGGTAACCAAAATCAACAGGAGCAATGCTTTAGGTACCATGTATATTTAGCCTGCACCACATGTCAAAGCGTGAAATTCTTTTCAAAGTAAACTTTGGTGTCCTCAGAAAACTTTCAGTTTGCTCTTAATACATGCCTGGTGTCTTTTGCACTCATTACATACATTGTGTCTTTCCAAAATAAACTTGCATGTTCACAGGAAACTTACAGTTTGCTATCATTACATACATAGTGTGTTTTCAAAAGCAACTTGTTTTCATAGTTAACCAACAGTTTGCACATAAATGCATGGTTTCTTTTCAAAATAAACTTTAGTGTTCTCAGAAAACTTACAGTTTGCTTTTAATACATGCATGGTGTCTTTTGCACTCTTAAAATGCATAGTGTCTTTTCAAATTAAGGTTTTATATTTGTAGGTTTATTGGATAGGTTTATGCAGATAGGTTAAAATAAGTACCTTTGTTATGTAAAATAAATACCCTTTTTAAGTCACTAATGTACAGTTAAGTACGCTTTTTACGTAACAATAAAATGTTAAAATAAGTCAACGCACGGAATTGGTTTTCACATGGGACATGAGCAGTGGTCTCCTGAGAGAAAGTCTGTATTGTTTGACCTGCCAATCCACCTTAACCTCCTCCACTAAGTGGATTTTTTTATACCATGTCAGTTGCTAAGACCGTCTAAAAATAATGCAGATGGGTGTCGGGGTTAGGGTTGGACAGGAGAAAAGGTTGGTCCAAAGAATACTTTGGTACTGGGCACACTGAATAATTGTCAGGATGTTACCTCTTGGAAATGAGGTGCAGCAACACCACAGCATGGGAATGATGAGCACCAATAACACAATCTAAATAAAGAAAACAAGTCAGAGAATGTCTAAGATTGTTCATTTAATGCATCTCTGATTGTTGGCGTTGGATGGTAAGGGGATAAATTGGAGAGGGACTCATTCTCTGTGTACCTGCTCGCTCTCAGAGCATGAGGCAACTTGCCACAGTTCAGCTGTTATATAAATAACTTATCTCATCATTGGCACCTGCACAGTCAAATGGCCCATGGGCTGTGCCTCACCCATGACAGTGGATCCACTTTCACTGTGATGGTCCACACAGTGCGATACCTGGCACAGATCATTTCAGTGGTGTTTCAGTATGAGTAGGTAGCAATTGTTCTCTGTAATGCTTCGTTGACTTTTACCAGTGTGTTACAATGATTTATTGCTATAATTAAAAGCTGTCACTTTGTCACTCCCTGAAATAGCTGAAGGCAATTTATGGGACATTCTCAGAAGGTGCAGTATGTATATAGTCCAGTTTGGATGAATGTGGTTGGATTCGGCTGGCAACAAATTTGTTTCAATAAAGCACACTCATTTGTGTCATTGAGGTGATTTCTTTGAAATTTAGGTTTAGAAATTGTTTGATTGTAGAAGTACAAATGAAGTTTTAATGGGGTTATGTGTGTAACTTAAAATATAAAGATCACCCTGGCTTTATTGTGACACATTAAGTGAAGGTTACTGAGGATGCACCCAGAGGCATCCCTGCTACTGCACAGTCAACAAACATTATGTAAGAGGCTGCAAGCCAAATTGTGGAACTTGAACAGAAAAATTACAAATAACCTTATATTTGTTTTCCTTGTTTACATCAATTATTATCTCCACCAGGAGAGAATCATGCAATTGGTCGCGTGCTTTCGTCTGCACCTATGTGTCTTTCCAAGGCATATTTTGCATTCTGCTGCAGCAGGCTGCATTGTATTTTGGGTGCCCCAAAATAGGGCCTCAGTAAGTAGCAATTTTCAGTGCCCTCTGTAATGCTTTGGGTGACTTTTATCAGTGTGTCACAATGGTTTATTACTTAGATTTAAAGCAATAAACCTCAAAAGGTCCTATTGTGGGTGCCCAGCTTCATAACTGGGCACCGCTAGTGATAATAGCTGAGTGCATCGCTAGTGATAACACAGCTGAGTGCATCGCCGACACCCATCTGCTAACCTGGGCCCACAGCAAGGGGATAACAGTTTGCCTTGTGTTTGGCTAAAAGTTGATGGAATTGCCATCACAAACTGCTGAATACCTCTCGGCAGATTCTATGTGGCTCACTTTTATTGTTTTGGACGATGTGTTGGGCTAACTGCTAACGACTTATGTGACTACCAGTACACACACTGCTGTACCTCGCCTCAACTAAGCTGCTGCTGAGCGGGCAGAGAGCTTGGTGGGTTTAATTCGTTTTTTGGCAATGAAATATCTTATACGACAACTTTAAGCAGATTGCCTGCATACATCACAGCTTGTATTAAAATGTTTAAGTAAGTTACGTACATCACGTTAGTTAACTAACCAAAAAATAAGTCAACTTTGAAATCTGGTTTCACAGAGTCCTGTGTTTGTTTGCCCGGCCATTGACTTCCTCTGTGGACTTTGTTGCTCTTTACACTTTGCCACCTGACTTCCTCCTTGACGCCAGCCATAATTACTACGCCCACGAGAGGTCTCCGCCTAACATAAACACAAGTATGGGCTGTAAAAAGCTGCTTGCACAGATGTCCTATACGGTCGTTTTTTTCAACACAGTCTCACTCCCAACATGACAAATACCAACGCTTGGTGAGTGTACCTAAGCTTCAAACTATGACCCTCTACGTACCCCTCTATCGTTTGTTTTGGATGTGTCGGGTTTGACGTGTCAATATACACACATTACATGTCTTTTCAAAACAAACTTCCAACCTAACTGTAAGTTAGATTCAGGCACAAAAAACACTAAGTAAGGTGTAGGAAAAGATTGTGCTTGACGTTAACTTGACTTACGACTCACATAACTAATGAGTTAGGTGACTAAGTCAGATAAGTAAAGTAAAACAAGTCAATGTTAAGTTTCATTTTACACGGGACATGAACAGTGACCACTTGGGTTAAAGTGTTTGTTTAATTTTTTACTTTGTGAAAATGTCCTGCTCATTGTGTGTCTTGGGGACAAGTTAAGAAAAAAAGAATATTTGGAATATCAGTTTCATGCTGTGTACATAAAGTGCCCTGTTGGTGGCTGGTTTCTTGATGGTTGCATAAGAGACAACTACACAAACCTTCAACACAAGGCTTCTTTTATCCAGCGACCTGGCTCGCTGTTAGACAAATCATATCGACACATTGTTTATGCATCTCTTTTAACTTTGTAGATGTTGGCAAACGGTTGAGTTCAGTTCAGTGAGATGAAATAACGTACATGCTCTAACTGCTGGGAGTGTTTTGTTTTTTTGCCAAGTTGCCATGTACGCTAAGCACCATTCCAAATATGCCCCACCCTGGCCAACACCTCCCTTGAACTCACCCTGCAGTCTGCACCCAAGATACTTTATACTAATTATTTCATCTTTTTTTCCCATGGTTGATCACCTCAGTGGGTATTGTCCTGGTGAACAAGCTTTCCCACTTATATCTTGATCATGGACCTTAATCGTTATAAATGACTATAAAGTGTGACTCAGCATTATTAATCATCAATACTTGCATAATGCTTCCAATAAGAATGTTCCCCCAACTTTTGGTACATTTCACTGTGTATTGATAACTGACATTGTAACTATTGCATTGCACAATCAAATTTTATTACTGAAAGACCAAATCTGTGCAAGGGGTAATTAGATGTGCAATGCAACTTGACAAACCTAATCCCATCCCATCCCACCATTTCACTCTTGTGAATTAGTTGACATTTCAGCCCATCCTCTTTTACTTTGACCTTTACTGTACCTAATTGTACACCGTGGGTGACTTATAAGACAGCTCTTTCAGAACAAAATGCCAAACCACGGATCAACGCTTGTCTGAAAGGGCACATTTGATTCATAACTCTCTCCCTTTCTTCACAACCTCCCGACACATTCCAAAAAGGCCAGGAAGTTTAACTACGCTTAGCGAGCAGATTATCTGCATGCCATCGGAGTCACTTTCACTGAATATTTCAAACGTATACATTTGAGTAAATGTATCGTCAATGAAAACTGTTGATATTTCAGTTATTTTTAGTCTGATTATATTTAACATTTCAATCAGTCAATCTAAATTATTAACTCATTTCTTGTATTTGGTAACTTTAATTTCAGGTCAGACGTTACATGTGGAAAGGGTGAAAAGTTATAGATATCTCCATGATTCTTCTCAAGCTGATAACTTACACTTAGAGAATTATTTTTGGTATTATAAGTTTTCTGGAATGTTATGTGTAAATATGCAAATGAGGCATTATCTTATTAAATATCTGCTAATTTGAATAATTTCCAGAGCAGAAATTTGAACATTGGGTAAAGCCAGGTTCTCTTTGTGTCACTCAATAAATCATAAAATACTGTCAACAGCCATAATAGAATTTTTTTTTGCCATATTATAGGTATAAAATGTTGTATATCAGGCTACGAATGACATATGAACAAACCACTCTATAAAAACCTTCAGAATATAGATAGGAATGAAAATTGAAAGTTTGGTGCATGTAAGTGGTTCATCTCTAGCTCAGTCTGAGAAAATAACGACCTTTAATGATATGTATTGTAAAATGACTTTGAAGATACTACAGGTGAATGGGGTAAATTAACCAACAGATATCACCATGAAACTTCCCCAGCTGGTTACTTACATGAATATAATTTGTGCATTAGTTTCTGAAACTAATATGCATCAACATAGTTCTGGTTTACATAATTAATACTGCTCCAGATCACTCAATCTCTGTTATGCTGTGTAAATTTGCAGATTATGCTACTATGGTGGGCTTAACCACCAGGGTTGATGAATTGAACTACGGTAGGGATGGTTGGTACTGGTTGTTGATCTTATAAAAGATACTGAGCCTCCTTCCAATCCCTCTTCATGGGAACCAAACACCACTAATACCTCAACTAACAGTCAACAAAACTCATCAGCCACACATTGTTTTGGCAGTTGACACACTTTGGAGTTAGTCATAAGGCCCTGATTTTCTTTCACAGAGCTGTGAGTTAAAGGGTCTGAATGAAATGTTCTTTCTGAAGTCGACTACCATCAACCAGGAGGTACAGGTGTGTGAATCGCAGAGCTAATAACTTCAGAGGCTGCAACTTTCCTGATACTGTCAAGCACTTAACACTAGACTTGCTCTTTCAAAGTCAGTGTCACTGGTCCTTGAATGTACTTTTGTCCATCCCAGACATTTTTGCATTCAGTCAAAGCAAGTTACATATTGAGCAACTGTTATTGAAAGTCTCGTGGTGTATTGCTTAATGCTCTAAAAGAAAGTCTGTTAATAGAGGTTGTTGTCTATTTACAGCAGTTATATTGTTATTTTATGTTGGTACGTTCTTTTTTCCTATCTATTCTTTTTTTAATCCTTAACCAGGTAGCTTCGTGGCCTACCTACCAATCATTTCATAACATTAACCAACATGCCATTGTGCTTTTCTGCAAGCAGGATACAAGGCTTATAAGAATCAAACTCATGGAACATTATTTGGGATCGGAAACATCGTCATTTTAAGGATTCTGAAAGGAACATGGAGGGGGGGGAAAGAAAATTAAAAGTTAAAAGATGAATAAAAAGTGCACCTTAAATGCTGGGTGAAGCTGATTATAGATCAACAGCTGTTGTGAATATTTAATATTCTCCCAGCTATTCACATCAGTGGTCTCATAGCACTGAAACAGCTGAGCCAAGTTGAACGAGATAACGACACCTTGGCAGAACGGAAAGCTTCAACTCGTGTCTTAATGGTTCAGAGCGTCAAGACATACACACACATCACCACAAATCTGCACACAAAGACAGATGGATGAGGTATTATGATAAGATAAACTTAAAGAAATTTTGTGAAAATGTTTATATGATTATATTGGACCAATGCCAATTTTAGACCAATTTTTGGACCAATGCCAACAGCAATAACTCTTAAGTATCTCGGCTTGTACATGTTCATATAGTCAAGTAATTCATGTTACACAGCAGAATTGGCACCGCAATGTGTTTTAGAAAAAGATTCTACTTTTGATAACAAAAGGAAGTTGTAAAAGACATCTCCTACATACAAAAGCTGAATATCAAGTTGAAGCGACCAGTCTGGTGTGTGTGGAGGTCTATAAATTGTTGTTTTCAGGTGATTTAAAATGAAGGTGAGCACAGATTTAGGCCCACTGACTTTCCTGCTTTGACCACAGTATTTCCGTTGCTGCAACACCTTTACAGCAAGTATTTAGTTGCACTGATTTAATGTCTCTGCATGAGGTCAACCTGAAAATAACCCCTCCCAGGGTGTGTGCACTCTGGGAGGGGTTATTGTGGTTGTTTCTATGGTGCCTGACTAAGTACAGTACAGGACTTAATTACAGTCTCTTTTTTAATTTCTTTTCTAACCTTACATAATGGGTTGACGTCGCCATAATGTGGACTGCTGTCTGCGTTCAAAAAAGTAACCTTCCGCCATTGGAGTGAAATCAAATCAGTTGGAAGTTAATTGTTAGATATTTGACATTTGACTTTCGTCTCCACACAACCTGTTTGAGCTGCTGCCCTTGACAACACGTTCATGGTGGTTTGGAATCATTCACTCTTTTTTCTGATTTATGCCTCCACGCCCTTTTCCCACACCCATGCACACACCCATGCAAACATGCACAGACACTACACTCTCTGACTATTCTGCATGATCTGTTCCCCCTTTGATTTGAAAACTATCTATGTTAAAGATGGATTTGTGCGTTCCACTAGTCACCGCTTTTGCCGTGCGCTGCAAGAGCCTCTGCATGAAGACAAGCTCTGGCAAGAATTAATCCTTTTGGAGCTCTTATTTAGAGCTACTTTCCTTTTTGGGGGATTTGGAGTCAAATCTGACGGGTTTCATACTTGGCAAGTTATGTCGATGCCTTGCCTGAACCTGCTTTCTGCTAGCAGTGGTAAAAAAAACAAAAAAATGCCAAGCCTTGCCTACAGGCAGTAATCAGAATCGTGTGCAAGCTGATAGAACTGTAGGGTGAGTCAATTTTTAAGATGACAATGAAGGGGTTGAGATGGTTTCTGTCCTGTGCCCACACGCCTTGGTTCTCTTAAAGCTTCTCATTGGCAATTTTTCATCTAGTTTTACTACAGATTTTTTGGGGGATTCTGGGTGATATGAAAGCCCCTGGAGAGATCATGATGTAAAAACACCTCGAGGGGAATTCCAGCTACTGATGAAGTGTCGTAATAAAGTTGATATATGTGTATATATAAGGGAAGAGGTCATCGTAAAGTGTAGTGCTCACTACAAGTACCTGGAGGCCAATGGTGGGACTTGAGGAATTTTTAACTGGTTATGAAACAGTTTCAACGTGACACTAATGCCTCTACGTTCTCAAGGCAACGAGACCATCAGCGAGAAGAGTGGCTTTTTTTCTATCTAGTTATTCTAAATGATTGTTGGGTCTGATTCAGGTGGAATCATGCAGGTTCAGCAGAAACTCCTCCAGCGTGGCCTCCAGCAGCGTCCAGCCCACCGCTGAAGGACCCAGATCCGGCCCGGGCCTTTAGTTTGAGCTCCGGGAGGGGCATTTGCTTAGGAGCAGAGCTTTGCCTCGTTGCTCCTCCGGTCCCCGCTGGGAGCCGACACCCTCGCCACGCTGCTTTAGGATCAGGCCGTATTGCTGGGCCCACTGGAGGGAAGCGGGGCACGGGAGAACCAGAACCCAGGACTGAGCGGGACAGAGCCTGCTGCAGTAAAACGAGAGGTTTTCTAGAAGGGAATCTGCGGCCGTTTTTGTCCAAAGGGAACGCCAAAACCAACATGAAATTCTTGTACTTAACTCCTTTATTTTGATGCTCTATTAAATTGATCTGAAAGCTACCCGCTTAATTACTTTGCAGATGCAGATTCTGCATTCTAAACATATAAAATATTCAAAATATGATATACTCATGTAAGGGATCTGAGTGAACTGTATTTGACTGAACAGTCAGACGTTGGCATAAAAAACAACAACTGTCAACTGTCATAATAGTGTGCAAAGTGATTGACTTCTGCTTCTTTATGTTCTCTTTGCTTTTAAAACACTCAAGCATTATAAAGTGGCACCTTGGCTGCCGCCCCAGTTTCTGTGCGTGAAAATGCTAATCCCCTGCACTGTTAAAATACACAGGACATACTTTAAAAATAAGCGAGTAAGAGATGGTTTGATAGAACATACAAGTCAAACGTGAAATGTGATGTTTTACTGTGCAACTTATCAACCTATCTGTGGTGTTTGTTTCATACGTGACCTGCATAAATCAGTGATAACGTTGTTTATTTCTAGATGGTTATTCTTATGGAACTTCAAGGCTAGAGAAGGCGAGCCGCTGGGAGGGGAAGGGAGGCATGGGAGAACCAGAACTGCGCATCGAAGACTTTTTTTTCTAGATGGTTATTCTTATGGAACTTCAAGGCTAGAGAAGGCGAAAGGGTACTCGTAAACAAAATCATTTTTTCGACCACAGGGACCTCCAAAATCAACACAAAATGAATGTCTCTTCAGAGGAGATGGGGAGGAGTAGGGGTGTGTATGAGAGCAGCATGGATGGCAGAGAGATAAGAGTTTTTTCTCAAGAAGAGACAGCAGCAAGATGATAGGCCGATAATGAAGGTGTGTCGCTGTGGTTATTGGATGGATGCAACCAGCTGATCACAACAGCTGATATCATGATTGGCAGCACCTGAGTGATTGTGCGTGGGAGTAGTGAATGTCTGAGGGCGTTTGAGGAATAAACTACAGGCCTAAGTATGCAACAGTGTAGTCTTCCTGAATGAACTTACACTTGAGCTTCAGTTGGCGGTCGGGGTTGCTAAACCACTGTGTTCGGGTTCGTTCGGGTGCTTTAAATGAAGGCGACTGCTGTAGGAGCCAATGAATGTTGGACAACGGTTAGTGTTGTGGCGGTACCGATTCCCCCAGATTTCTGCTTCTTGGGATGAAAGCCAGAAAACCAGTTCCCAAGTACCTCCTCACTGAAAACATGCCTCCTTAATAATAATACGCTTCTGTGATAATATGGAAATGTGTATTAAGGGGGGTTTCAATGAAAAGAAACAAAATAAAGGTAATTGTTAGACAAACACAAACTACTGCAGGAATAGCACTGAGGTCGCTCTGATGAAGGAAACCGAGAGGAAAGGTGTTTCACATCTTTAATATTCCCTCCATCAGAAAAGGTTAAGAGAGCAAAGACCTCTCAAAGGGGCATCAAGAGCAGAGATCTGGCTGATTCTGCTGCAAAGAGGTCTGCATTAAGTTGGCAATGGACCAGAATACCCCGTGTGTGCGGTTCTCCACCTCTCTTAAGCCCTAAAGAAAGAGCGTACGGAAGAAGATAATCCTGTTCTTGTGCCGCCGCCCCCCCGGCATTGTGCAGGTCTGCCTGTATGTAAAAGATGGAACTAGTTTGGTTTGAGGCTTTCATTGATCAAGCTGCCAAGTTACATAACCTCTTTCACACACACACACACACACACACACACACACACACACACACACACACACACACACACACACACACACACACACACACACACACCTCCAGAATCTCAGCTTCACCTCTAGCATTTCTCCTTTGCAGATTCTGGTTAACTTGAGGTGGAAAATAGCAGCATTTATTTGACTTTTTGTTAATAGGCTTTTGTATCTTTGTGCTGTTGAATCTTCTTTCCAGTGCATTAGCGTTCACTACACTGTCCTCTGGTACTTGTGTTAATTTCCCGTTACTGTTCATGTAACAGGACACTCCCTTTTCCTACCTCGCCCCGTAAAAAAATGCATGAATCTGACTTTCGTGGCGTCAAAGGATGAAACCCCCCCCGGGCAGACATCTCAGAGGTGTTTCCTGCAAAAAGTCTGTCAACAGAGTTTTAGCAAACTATCTTTGAATGATTGCGACACTTTCTAATCATAACTTTTTGACAAAATCCGTGTTCAAAACAGTTAACAGCGACAAGTCACCAGTATGTTAATTGGTTGCCTGTACAGTTACATGGGTTTAGTTTAAACAAAGTTATGAAATTGCAAAGTTGAAAAACGGTCACAATGACCCAGTAGCTCTAGTGTTGATGTAATGCAAAGCATTTCAAGTTTGCTTTTCAAGCCGTCTTGCAGAATGCTTAATAAATACAAAATAAATTAGCCTACAAAAAAATTGCAAAATAGATCCTTATTTTCCCACCGAAATATTCAAACTATTATTGCACTCACTTTGTTTGAGATAAGAATGTTTACTATACACACAACAAGAGTGTTTGCGTGGCTCCTGGGAGAAGGCTCGTCCTGACCTGCAGTACTCAGTTCTAGTGGTGTGATAGAAAAGGCTAGTGTTGTCCAGGTTGACGGTAAGACAAACAACACAATGCCGCCTCCTTGTGGGAAAGAGTTGAATGGACGCCAGCTCAGGTTGCTCCGTAATGAAAATGCTGGATCTTGCTGATCCGTCCTCCTGGGTAGTGTTCAGTAAAAGGTTGTGATTGTTTTAGTTAACGCTGATATTTTGCAGTTTAATTTGTAGAGTGTAGGACTAAGAGTCTAAAAATGTCCAAAAGCTGCAGAAAGCGAATCTGAGCGCTGGGTCTAGCTCTGTGTAACGCCAGCAGCAAAAGGTTTGCCGATCCAGCCTTGGGGGGGTCATCAGTGTATGAATGGGTGTGAATGGGTGAATGATGATATGTAATGTAAAAGCACTTTGAGTGGTCGGAAGACTAGAAAAGCGCTATACAAGTACAGTCCATTTACCATTAACATTTAAAATGACCATAGCGGTCATTCTGAACGGTTATACATTTTCTGAAAACAATTTGAATTATAACTATAAATCTTAAATGGATCTGTACTGTAGCCTTGCCAGCAGCACTATTTGATTGGTTACATGTCAAGAGTAGTAGCCTTATCAGAGATATGGCTGAAGTTCCAACATCACAGAATGTAACAAAAATATGCACGGTAACGGTAAGACAGACACCCAGTGGTTCCACTGGTACCGTTTTGCTGTCAGGGGTGGAAATAAAAACTGAGAAAGAAAATCCCAAAAGGAAAATAGTAGTTGGCCCACTTGATTTTCAGTTATATGCAGGCCTACAAGAAGTGCAAGGAGATGAAGAAATATGCAGCAAAGTAGAAATACAGCCAGTTCATACACCAGGTTGAACGCAACCTGTCGATGCGCATTCAACCCGTGCTGGAGCTGTTCAGAGACTCCAGCCTGCAGTTTAGTTCATACACTTCACAGATAAACCACAGAATTGCACAGGAACTGTCGATCGGGATTCACGGTCATAAGAATGCTTATGTATAACCCCCCCCCCCCCGGCTGTTAAATACCTGAAAAGACTGATAATGTATGGCCATTATAGATAGGAATACTCATAACCCTTTTGTATTTTGTAATGTATATAAAATTACAATGTTAGAATACAATTTAAACACATTTAGGAAAAGAAAGGATCCTACAGTTACATGGGTTTAGTTTAAACAAAGTTATGAAATTGCAAAGTTGAAAAACGGTCAAAATGACCCAGTAGCTCTAGTGTTGATGTAATGCAAAGCATTTCAAGTTTGCTTTTCAAGCCGTCTTGCAGAATGCTTAATAAATACAAAATAAATTAGCCTACAAAAAAATTGCAAAATAGATCCTTATTTTCCCACCGAAATATTCAAACTATTATTGCACTCACTTTGTTTGAGATAAGAATGTTTACTATACACACAACAAGAGTGTTTGCTGGGCTCCTGGGAGAAGGCTCGTCCTGACCTGCAGGTACTCAGTTCTAGTGGTGTGATATCGCTCCCTGGTGGTCGATTGCTGGTAAAAGGGAAACATTATTTTATTTTCTAAACCTGAATGCTGTATATGGATATAGACTGAAGCTGCCTATCACAACCAACCACCCTTGGCATAATCATGATTGATATATATATATACGTAAATACTCGACACAAGTAGATTCTTGGTCATTTGCAAATACTTTTTTCTCACGCACAAGTAAGTCATGACACATTTTAGGTGAATAAAAACATTAAACCAGACTACGTCTTGTTGGCAATTTTATCATTCAAAGCTGTCAGCATTCAAGCTGTCTGGTAATGCCAATGACTATATTTAAGCTGCAGGAAACTTAATTAAGAGTCATGTTTTTTCCCCCTAACCGTTTATACCTATGCATCAGGCAAAAGGTGAAGATTTTTTTTTTTTCCTCTGTAGGGCTCTTTACACCTCTTTTCCAATTTCAAAAGTAACTTTGGGTAACGGAGCAAAAAGTTACCCTTCAAGTTCACAATCCCTCAACTCCGACTTAATGCTAATGTTGCTCCACCTCTGCTAACCTCAAACGTAGCTACTTGAACAAATTCTCATAACCATCATCTAAATAACTGTATGAGGTGATTCACTTAAGAAAGTATGAATGCGATTTAACATTGAAACACAGCTTCAGCTGGAAAAGTACAAAAATATGTGCAAGTAACAAAAACAGAATTGCTGCTATTTTACAATTTCAAACACAAAAGCTTCTGGTTTGCAAAATTCCAGCAATGGCGGTGTCTGTCATCCATAAATCATTAGACCAATGAACTGTCAATAAAACATCAAAGGCTACACCCAGGGTATAAAGCAGTGTTCCTTAGTAGGACTGTGTTGATGATCCTTCACGGCCCAACATATCCCAAGATTCATTGAGTGCAGGAGAAGTTGATTTAGATTTTAATCGACATGGCAACTAATGGACCAGCAGCAGGACAATTCACATTTAAATGTAATTATTGGGTTTTAACTCACTTGAATATCTACAGATACAAGTGTTAAAACAAAAAACAAGGGACCTGATCAGATCACACTTATGTTAAAATGATCGGTTAAGTTACGTGACGCTATTAACTAACCAGCTAACGCTACAGAGAGCCGCTGCTCTATTTATAGCAGCTCGTCCATTTTAATCTTTTAACTTAGCTTTACCTCTTTTATGACAACAGCAGCTGGTTGCTGGGAGACAGGAGCAGCAAAAGGGTGGGGGCGCGAAAAGCTGGTGACGCAAACAGGAAATCCTCTGTAGACCAGACCGTCTCATTTTGGGGACCGCTCGGTCGAGCCTTTGCGGTATTCGAAGGACGCGGCCTCCAAAGGCTGAAGCCGCTGGATTGGGACACAGCTTATGTTACTACGTACAGTACTAAAGGTGTATTTTATATTTAGAACGCAATGATCTCCATGGCCAGAGAAGTGTTATTTATTTGAATAATTTTTTACCATGACTTTAAACGAAAAAATATTTGATTTAGATCCTAACCCTCACCTGAAACCAGATCATGTGGGACAGTATGTGAGATTAAGTGGCATCTAGTAGCGAGGTTGCTGAAACTTTTTATCGGTGCCAAGCGTGTAGAAGAAATACGTTGGTAGATGCAACAGCGTAATTGGCCCAGTGTTTGGTTTGTCCTTTCTGAGTTACTGTTGAAACATGACCAACTACGTGAAGAGGACTTGCTCCATATTAAGATATGAATGGCTTATTGTAAGGTAAAAAAATAAATGTCAGAAGATTTTATGCTAATGTCAAAATACATAGATCCCTGTAAATGCTACACACTAAAGCTTTTCGTGTTCGATAGATGTACATTGTACACCAAACATATAAATCAATTCTGTTCATTTCTAATTATTATACTTTAGATTTAAAAGAATGACTAAGAACTGTCCCTGATTACAGATTCTAGACTGTTTAAGTACTTTGATTTATTCTGGTCAATTTCAGTGGAATTTAAGTTACTTTAAATTCCAATTTACTACATTTCTCTTTTAGTCATCAGCATCAAAAAAAGTTAAACAAAAGGCATAATTTTCCTTCAGTAAACACATTTTCTTTTATTTGGTTTGGTAGCAAAAACAGCACCTCAGGACAACAGTATGATGCGGGCAGCCTCCTAAGGGGTCGAACAGTTTCAGTTACAGAACACGCACAGGGAAGACATGCACTACCTACTGTAGCAGGCAATTTATTAAGACACTGGTTGACCAACAACGCTGGAGCACTGTTTCAGTACATTCACATTCCTTTGACAACACCACTGTCTATGCAACACTGTGTTGAAGGAAACAGCCTTTCTTGCATAGAATAGCTGTTGCATAGATTTCAAAGGAGTGTTATATATTTATATATATATATATTTTCCTAGTTGCAATTTGCCCAGTTTTTATCTCACTTTCTGTGACAAAACTACTCTTTTTTTGGTTCAGACAATCAAACATCAGACATACAAAATAAATTCTTTGGTCCCTTTCAGATCTTTGGTAGTGTTAGGATCATTTATTGCTTCATGGAAATGTTTAGGCTCCATTGAGAGTGGCTGGCAAGCATTTTACTTCATAGTTGGGGGGTTATGGGAGGGGGGGGGGGGGTGAACTGTAAGTATACAACTACCAGAGAGGCAGAGGAGATAATAGCAGACAGGTAGCTACACCTCTAAACTAGACAGCTCAATCCTCAATGACCTCAGAGGACTCGGACACCACTCTGCCGTCCCTGGTCTCAATCATCTTGATAACAAC
Organism: Anoplopoma fimbria; assembly: GCF_027596085.1. Classification (NCBI taxonomy): domain Eukaryota; kingdom Metazoa; phylum Chordata; class Actinopteri; order Perciformes; family Anoplopomatidae; genus Anoplopoma; species Anoplopoma fimbria. The sequence goes on along the minus strand of NC_072460.1, from coordinate 6,228,665 downwards.
GTTCTTCTTGCTCTGGTTGGTGCTGTAGCCGCCGCTGCTGCCGCTGCTGAAGCCGCCGCCGCCGCCGCCGCTGCTGAAGCCACCGCCGCTGCTGTAGCCACCGCCGCTGCTGTAGCCGCCGCCGCTGCTGTAACCGCCGCCCATGCTACCGCCGCTCATGCTCCCGCCATATCCGCCTCCATACCCGCCGCTGAAACCGCTGGAGTAGCCGCTGGAGTAGCTGCTCTTCAGGCTGTCCATGGGACCACTGTAGCTTGCTGTCGAGAGAAGGGAGGCAGGAGAAAACAGTCAAACGTGGGAAACTGACAAAGAAATGTAACAGAATACAATCAAGGAAAAGCGTTAGTTGTGAATTCAGTCAGTGAGGGTGATGGTGACGACGATGACGACTTACTGCTCTGTTGGGAGATGTTGATGGACTTGATGCCAGTTGCTAGCCTGTCCTCCTCTCCCTCCAGCAGTTTCCTGTAGGTGGCGATCTCAATGTCCAGAGCCAGCTTGACGTTCATCAGGTCCTGGTACTCTCTGATCTGGCGGGCCATGTCCTGCTTGGCTCTTTGGAGGGCATCTTCCAGGTCCCTGATGCGGGCCTTGGCGTCCTTCACGGCCATCTCACCACGCTCCTCGGCCTCGGCGATCTGGGCCTCCAGGTTGGCGCGCTGGGAAAAGGAAATGCCACGCCAAAAAAATAAGGCTTTGTCCACTCATTGTTAAATGACAACAACGAACTATATCTGATGGCTCATGTACCACGGCGCCCAAACATTTTTTTACATACCTGTCCCTTAATGGAATCAATCTCTGATGTCAGTCTTTGGATCATGCGATTTAGGTCTGAGATCTCTGTCTTGGTAGACCTCAGGTCATCTCCGTATCTGCTGGCGGATGTCTGCATCTCCTCATACTAAACAAAAAAAACATAAACAATACCAGACATTACAAACTGGAACCCTATTGATCAGAACACTGCATGTGCTGACTCATGACTTGATGAATGCCACTGAGCTTTCTTTCAGTATAAAAGTAACCAACACTCATGGCAAGTAGGGTTTGCAACACAAACCGTATGTACCTAGCTAGATAAAGAAATTACAGAAACAAGGACTTTAGAAGAATATAAAAGGAGCGCTCAATCACCTTGCTTTTGTACCATGTCTCCGCCTCGGCGCGGCTGCGGTTGGCGATGTCCTCATACTGAGCCTTGACTTCAGCCACAATGGAGTCCATGTCCAGGTTGCGGCTGTTGTCCATCTCCACAATGACTGAAGTGTCCTTGATCTGGCCCTGGAGCTCATGAAGCTCCTGAAAAAGCACAAGGAGAGAGATTTGGTAAACCCCACCTCATCGAAGAAGCCCATCCGGCAAATGCACTTCAAGGGACGCGAGTCAAGATGCAAAACAGATGCTGAGAATATACAGGGAAACAAACAAACGTACCTCCTCATAGATCGACCTGAGGAAGTTGATCTCATCTGTCAGACTCTCCAGCTTGGCCTCCAGCTCAACCTTATTCATGTAGGCCTCATCAACATCCTGGAATCCATAAAAGTTGTGTTAGAATGGGACATCACAAAGAAGAGGTCAAATTTGCCAACTGAGAGACATGTTGGGTAAACAATGATGCTGACCTTCTTGATGAGGACAAAGTCGTTCTCGCACTCTGTGCGCCTGTTGATCTCATCTTCATACCTTAGGGGGAAATCAATACAGGACATGGTCAGATTTTGAATGCTCACAAACAGTCTGGTCCTGTTAAGTGTATACACCAATGCGACACTAGGAGGCGCCAGTAGTCCATCTCTAACTCTTGAACTCCTTGGGGCATTTGCCTAAAACAAAGTGGCTTGATTCAGGGCCAGGCCTGAACTCAGCTGATAGGCTTCATTTGTCTCTGGACAATGGAACTATCATAGCTGTTTGTGTTAGAGACATGTACATGTAAAGCTTTGACAACTCTGTAAAATGATGTCACATGTAATGTATTGCAATGGGTGTTCGGAACATGCTTCCTCGGTGCTGTAATTCCCTAGCGTTTGTGTATGACGCAAGACAATGGACAGATGTAGGGAGTAGTCCACAAAAAGACAAGCTCAGTATGCTGCGAGGCTAGTCTTGAAGCACAAAAAAACTCCAGCTTATATTTTATATGAATTAAGTTTTAGGCATCTTGAAAATGTGTTCAGTGCAACCTAAATGAAAAGGTGAATCCCAGATTAACATTGTGCCTCCTATATGGGGCATAACCAGCCCGACACTGCACTTTGTTTTTAAGCCCCTCATTGCCCCCTCACTTGTTCTTGAAGTCCTCCACAAGGCCCTGCATGTTGTGCAGGTCGGCCTCCAGCTTCATCTTATCGTTGCCGAGGCCGTCGAGCTGCCTGCGCAGGTTGGAGATGTAGGCCTCGAACATGGCGTCGATGTTGGAGCGGGTGGTGGTCTGTCCCTGCAGCAGGTTCCACTTGGTCTCCAGCATCTTGTTCTGCTGCTCCAGGAAGCGAACCTGATATGTGGGAAAAGAAGATGGGTATTTATTGTGAGTTGTGAGCAACCAATCCAAAAAGCCTCCACAAAGAATCAGCCTCTTACATGCTTGTTAAGGCTGTTAACGAATATGTAAAGATAGAGTCCTTGTCATCAGTTATTAACTAGACTGAAAAGGTATGACGTAACAGCTCTGCCGTGTCAAAACAACTATCGCCACCGAAATCCTCAAGCAGCAGGATCAACCTCGCCATGTTTCCCAATCGCCGTCTCCAGTCATTGTTGTTCTTATCTAACTTTGGAGTTTTGTAAGCTGCTGTTGGCTGAGTTTCAGGCTGGCTGGGCTTTTCCAACGGAAGGCCTGACCTACGTGCATCCTGACAGGAGACGGAGGGGTGGGGTGGGTTTGGAAAAAGCAGCTGATGGAGGAAAAGGGCCAGTCAACCCTTCTCTCGCATGTCTTCCTGTTTTTGTACAGCAAAGTTTGCCTCTGAAGAGGGGAAAATACTTTGATAGAAGGGGGTGGTGAATCAAAGTCGCATCTGCATGCAGATGCAGGAAGGTAAATGTGTAACCGTGGTATTGATGTGATGATCGAGGGTGAGTAGAAAGTAGGTGGAGGGGGAATGTGCGGGCGGTGTAACAAGATGAGGAGGAGGAGGGGGTGAAGTTGGTTGGTGGGTAGGTGTGGAGTTTGACCATTTGTGGACAGTAAAAAACAAAGTAACAAACTTAATGGATCCTGATCTGACACATTGCACCCTACAGGTGGGATCCAACCCAGGAACTTCTTCATTTGAAGTACAGACAGATAATAAAGGGCCTTCAAATGGACAGCCACGGCGAGATAACAGGTGATAGATGGGTGGAGGTTTATCAGCTTTGTGTCGAAGCATGCAAAGTGTGCTTTATCTTTTATTATCAATGTGCCTGAAGAGAGAGAGAGAGAGCTGATACGTAGACAGTCAGCTGACGTTGACCCGAACATGAAACCTTTTTAAATATTAACCCACTGCCGAGGCCTCAGAGGACTAACACACACACACACACACACACACACACACACACACACACACACACACACACACACACACACACACACACACACAGTATTGACATGCTGATTTGAATGATTAAAAGTCAACAAACTCCCAATGGAAAATGGTGTCAGCATGAAAGAAGGGTTTGTCTTTACAGGTAACAATGGCACTCAGTAACTACTGTTTGTGTATGTGTGTGTGTGTGTGTGTGTGTGTGTGTGTGTGTGTGTGTGTGTGTGTGTGTGTGTGTGTGTGTGTGTGTTTTGGAGGGGTGGGGGCCACTAGGGTAGCACAAAGGACCACACCCCAGCAGAGGGAGGGATCATTCCCAAGGTAACTCGTATCACAAGCCCTGAACACTGCCCTGACACACCCTAAGCTTTCTCCCTCTTTCTCTCTCTCTCTCTCTCTCTCTTTGTATTTGTCTTTCCTGGTCTCTCCCTTTCTGCAAGTCTGTTTTTCATCACTATAAAAGGGCAGGGTGAGCCAAAAGATAAAGAGCCCAACATTAGCTTTGAGCGACAGCACATTTTACTTTTTTCTGCCTTTGTGGGAGGTGACGAGAGCAGAGGGGGGGAATGAATCAACTTTCTCCAGCACCGGCAAATAGCAAGGGCATCAGCATTACAAGACATGTGGCAAACATATGGACCTCTTTGTCAAATATTGTATAACAATGTCTCAGCTTTTTTGACTACACCGTGACTGAGCTTACCACGCACCCAAAGAAATGTCTGTCCATATGAGGAAAACCCAATTTTCTTTTTGAAACTTCAATTACGAGCTCTTACCTTGTCAATGAAAGAAGCAAAGCGGTTGTTGAGGGTCTTGATCTGCTCCTTCTCCTGGGTACGGACAACTTGGATGTTGGGGTCAATCTCAAGGTTCAGGGGGGCCAAAAGGCTCCTGTTCACTGTCACGGCGGTGATGGGGGCTTGACCGCCCATGCCACCGCCCATGCCACCACCCATGCCACCGCCGTAGCCCATACTCATGCCACCGCCGAAGCCCATGCCACCGCCGCCGCCGCTGCTGCCGCCGCCCATGCTTGAGCTCAAGCCATAGGCGTTGGAGCTGGTGATGCCCCCGAAGCCCCTGTTGCCTCCTCCAAAGGAACTCTTGACGTTGTAGCTCCTGCGGCTGCTGACGCCGCCTGATCCGGCGTAGGAGCTGCTGCTGAAGTTCCGTGGAGCTGTGGAGCTCCTCACGCTGTAGCTCTTGTAACTACTCATTCTGAAATCTGGAGGAGTTTCTTCTGGATGAGTCTGGGAAGGTCAGACCGAAATGGCTCGGTTGGTAATGCAGGCAGGGCAGGCAGGCAGAGGGAAAGAGACCAGAGTGGATAGAAGGGAGAGGAACTTACTGAGGAGTTTTAAAGCCTGTGGCTGTGGGAGGGGAATGTGGTGAGCTGCCATTGGCCTGCGAGTCTGGGTGAGAGAGGGAGGCAGGGCTGTAACATTACACTTCTATGACACATTGTCCAGTCTCTCAAGACCATTACCTGGTCTTTCTACAGGCTTCTCAGTGTTGTTAAAGAAAAACTTGTCTTCTGAGAGGATTGTCGAGTGGTTGTGTTTCTTTGATCTCCTGTGTGTTTGTGTGTGTGTCCAGATAAAACTGCTCAAAAACCCTCTTGAACATAAAAATAATTTCTATTATGCAGCTATTTCTTGTGTGTGTGTGTGTGTGTGTGTGTGTGTGTGTGTGTGTGTGTGTGTGTGTGTGTGTGTGTGTGTGTGTGTGTGTGTGTGTGTGAATGTGGTGAGGTATGTACTGCTGATTATCTCTTAACAGTGAAACATTTTAGTTAATGTGGCAACACTTTATATCTGTTCTGCTACCATTTTCTTTCCCTTCACTATCCTTTCTATGAGTTTGACACAAGTTTTTACTGTTACTAGATCATCATGTAAGTAGTTCCAAATTTTTTATTTGTCAGTTTATAGATTTTTGCTGTTACTTTTCTCCAGTCGACTACTGTACTGTATTCTTTTGAATCTTACATTTCATATTATATTTCATTTTGGCTGCTGCACTTTTCTATTACATAAATTCGTATTAGATTATTTTGACGTGACTTAAAAATAAATGTATAGGGTGCCTGAAAACTAAGAATTTCATTACCCTCCTATCACCCAGCTGTTTTACATAATGAAAAACTATATAGCAGTTTACTTTAAAATGAGTATGACAAATTGCAAAATGATCATCATGCAGCCGTTCTCACTCCCAACTGGTGAAATATTATTGCTTGGTCAATGGAAGAGTGAAGCCCATGCTGAAGTGTCTAAAACTTGCATTTTCAACAGGGGGTGACTCCTCCGTTTACAAAAAGAAGTAAAATCGATAGAAGTCTATGAGAAAATGACTCTACTTCTTTCTTGATTTATTACCTCAGTAAACTTTGTAAACATGAATTTATGGTCTCAATCTCTAGTTTCAAGTCTTCCCCAATACAGCATGATATTCATTTAGTAAATTATGGTCCCAGTTGGAGTCAAACAGATCATAAAGCAGGGTATGCTTCCGGGCTACCTGGTGACCTTGACAGGTCACTACCGAGCCGGCATCTCTACCTCACTCCTCCGCAGTTCATGGTAACTTCCATTCATTGGTTGCAAACAGTCAAGATGGCGACAGCCATAATTCAAGTTGGCGACAGCCAAAATGACGAACTCTAAGCTTCAAAACGGCCATTCCACAAACGAACCCATTCCACAAACGAATGGGTGACGTCACAATGATTACGTCCACCTTTTATACACCGTCTATACAGGACTTTCACTCAGGAGGACGATGTTCTTTGCCCGTCTGAAACCAAATGTCAAAGTTGGTTGTTACGTTGCTTATGTAACGTGCCATACTTATCTCTGTTATGTAGGTTACGTACCCTCCCTAAATCGCTTACTTAACTGAGCATACTTATTTACGTAGCATTCTAAACCACGGTACATAGGTTCCGTAGCGGGTTTTTTTCCAAACAGTCAAACTTTTGAATTAACCCAGAGGATTGAATTGGTCATGAACACTGCATGGATGAGCAGCTGGATGTCATACTGATTAGCATAAAGCACCTTTTTGCTAACTGTGCTAGCATGTCAAACTCAGTTGTAAGCAACGCCACTTAAGACAAATGATTTAAGTGAAGGATTAACAGTTTTGGATGCTTTAGGGCTCAACATTTTTTAGCTGCTTCAGGTCAACCTGTACGCCTTGCTCTGAATACAACAAATACCACATGTACAGTTTTGTGTGCTTGTATCTGAAAACCAGGTGAACCAGCTATCAAACAAGAGGTATGTTAGGTTCACACCATTGCGCTTGAGGCTTTAAAAAAAGAAGGCAGTTTGTCTCATGTGTGCTCATGTGTGTGCCTATCTGGCTACACAACATTCCCCTCAGAGTTATGATGCATAATTAGTGCCTATAAACATCTGTCTATAATTCATAACCGATGCATATTCCTGAGAGAACTACTCACTGTGCAAACGTTGCTGAAGAATTCTTGCACCACACTGATAACAGAGCCACTATTGCTCCCATCATCCCTGCATGCACTAGTACAGAATCATGTTTCCCACCATGCAGCAGCGTGTAGCTATGGTGGCACACATGGCAGCTCAACCCTCAAGCATCCTTCCACCAATACCGGCCCTTCCTTCCTCTCCTCCCCCCATTCATTCGCTCCTCCAGTCCCACACCACGATGAGTCATGAGTCCTGGCGTTCCCAATCCAAACCCCCCTCCACCACCGTATCCGCTCCCTTCCATCTTCTCTAACCTTCCTCCTTTGCCCGCCGTTAGCTCTTGGCCTCATTATCATCATGGAAACACAGCCAAATAAAATCCCACCCCCCCTCCTCTTTCAGCCGAAATGGATGCCAGCCCATGAGCGGGGAATTGGGGCATGCAGGGCACAGGGTTGCAAAGCTCCAAGGGGACTGACTCAGACTAAAAAAAGAGCATGTGGCAATATTGATTTGATGTTGTGTGTGTGTGTTAGAGAATCCGCTAAGTAACAGAAATACACAGATCCAAAGGACAATGCCCGCTCTGCATTGTGAAACGCGCATGACTGCAGAGAAGTGATGGTGATCATATATTATCACCAGGGTTTGAGTCATGCAGGGATGTTCATTCAAAACCCAAGGAAAAAAGAAGTGATCTCTCTCAGGGCGCTTGCAAGTAAATTGAATTTCAGCAGCTCCACCATGAATTATGAAATATGCTTTGGTTGATCTTGTGACTCTCATTACCCTGGTCAGGCTGAAAGTGAACGGAAAAAAAAAAATACTTCCAACATGACAGCAGTTTAGAAACAGGTGACCACAAGCACTTATTTAATCCAGTTGTTCATTGATGACAATATGTAGAATTCAGAATATTGTAGTTTGGCCAATTATTTGCATTTGGTTTGAACATTTAATAAGATGTTACAACACTTTTTCAGGGGTGTCAACAGGGCTGTTTTTTTTCATCTAATATGCCTGCATTTGACAATGTGGCACTAAGTTTCCATCATTGTATAATTTCTCGCATACACCTCGTCTACCAGCAGCAGATTTTCTTGCAGCATCAGTTTGGTGTTTGTTTTAATTTAATTTCTGCTGTTTCCCCATCATTGAATCCCTTTTTATTTATTTATTATAAATAATTAGATTGTGATTATTTTCAGGATATTAGGACTTGCAAAAATATTCTTGTTTTTCAGAATAACATTTATCAATTGAATTACAAAAAATGTAAGGATTTCTTTTCAAAAACTGAACAATATGGCAAATGGGCAAATCCTCATGTCTGACTGGCTATTCATGCTGAGAGCATACATGTGATCACTTGAGAGCTGCTCTTAAATGATACTCTTAAACTTTGGTGTAAGTAGGCCTAAATCGATGTTCGATTGTGTTAAGTAAGTGTAATTCTAAGAGGTTTGATAAGTACGAACCCTGGTTTCAACACTGCTCTTGGGTCAGGAGACTATCCCCTGACACCAGCAGAAAACACCAAATCTGTTTCAATCGTCATTAATTGTGATTGTCCTATTGACGTTTGTGTGGTCTTCTGTCGTGCTCGGGAGATAAACGTACACATGGGATGTCAGTGTTGAGATAAATCACTCAATACAAAGCTTAACTAACTAAACAATCAAGCACTGTTCTTGATTCCTCTGTTCATTCAGCTTCTTGTCAGCGGTAAAACAGGCTTCCAGTCATATTTGCATTGGCTGAGTGACACTACAAATATGTTTTATTAACATCTCTCTGGCTATTAATCTCATTTGGAGTTTAAGTTTAGTTAATTACTCATAGGGTATTAGCCGTATCACAGAACTCCTGCCGTACATTCCATTCACCTCAATCAATGGTAATGAGGCTTTAATCGTATCACCAGTCACACCAGTCATTGCACCATCAGAGGTTGATATCTGTAGACAAGCCACAAGCTAAGCAGACCGCTGGTATTTCTTTGATGACGGACCTTTACACTGGGTGTGCTATAACACACTCTATAAACATCTCAGAGGAGCTATCGCTGTCAACTCTGCACAAAGCTGTCAGAAGGCGTGTCAGAGTGTGTCAGTGACACTGTAGTGTGTGTGTGTGTGTGTGTGTGTGTGTGTGTGTGTGTGTGTGTGTGTGTGTGTGTGTGTGTGTGTGTGTGTGTGTGTGTGTGTGTGTGTGTGTGTGTGTGTGGGCAAGGCCCTGAGGGCGTGTGCTGATGCATGTAACTCTTTCTCACCCACAGTGTGGAGAGACGTTTGTAGTGTAAAGGGCTTCACACCCCTGCAAATATTATGAGGCTAGGGCTTTTATTGTGAAAGGTAGGAATGGTAGGAGTGGATCTTGCCTGCCCTGTAAAAGTTGAGAGCAGCAATAAAGTCTACCAGCTTGGTTCATACTACGGAGTCTCCATGATGTTTCATGAATATTGGCAAGATTGGTTAGGTTTAAGCAACATAACTACTTGGTTAGGTGAGACAAAAGATCGTGGTTTGTGTTAAAATGGTAAGGCAACAACATAACGTAACAGCAGTAATAACGTAACTAGCGTTAATGAATAACTGCCCTAAGTGGACAATTGTAACAATTGTAACAACTTAACTAACGTAGATAAATAACAACCACCTTTAGTGACTTTCTTACGTGAGGTTATGGAACAGCTGTAAAGGTAAATAGATTCAATAATTAACAACCATCATCAGCACACTTCCTCACCTAACGTAACAAGCGTAAAAACAATGTTTACTGCTTTCACATTAGACACAAACAGCGGTTTTCTTGGTGATAGTCCTGTGTCTGTTTGACCTCTCTCCCAGCCATGGGCAACTTTCTCGCTCGTTATACTCATTATTATACCACGTAACTCTCAATATTCAGTGAAATTCAGTCACTCAACATACAAAGTCGCTTGATCTGACCCAATGCAAGAATGTTAACATTCAAAGTAACTGGTTTGCATGAATGTGCAACATCAACATTCATTTTCCTTACAACTGTGCTTATTATTGTAACCGGGTGGTTTCATTGCAGTGTGTCTTAAGTTCAAGAACAACTTCAAGCTGTCCAGCAGCCTTTCCTAGCAGGATACAGATTAATGACCCTGCACATTGAACGACCCTTCATGTGTAACAGCCCCATTGTGTTGCAGCATTAAGAAGTGATAGACGCCGCTAACTCTCAGATGGACAGGCGTGTTTTCTGTGCTTTCCGCTGGGAAGATCTCCAGGATTTTCTGGACATTTTAGATTAGAAAGCATCCCTTAGTGGCATGCAATATTAACATCTTGTGGAACTGACTAATTGTGCTTTGGGCTGTGGCTTTATGACTGAATCGGGACTTAAAAAGGTGAAATACCAAAAATAATGATTAGACTGTCTTTTTAAGTGTAAAATTACTTCTAAATCTCAGCCGATGCTATAATTGGGCTCAGTTGAGCTGAACTTTACATGCTGTTTTGCACAGACAAAAGAGTGTAGATCAGGGTTACTCAACTTGCTTTGGCAAAATGGCAGGATGCAAGTTAACAAACACACAATAATACTATTCATCAGATTAAATGAATAAACATTAAAAGGCCCATAACTCACATTTCTTTTAATTTCTTTATTTTCAAATGAACTGACTTATTAACTCAACCTATTAACTACATTGAATTGGAACAAGGATTGACACCAGGCCTCTATGACAGATCAATCAGACATTTTACTGCATTTAAACGCTGCAACTGCATTTTAGTAAAAAAATAATGTATTGATGATTTTTAATGCCATCTGTAGGGCTGGGTATCGCCACTCGATACCTTTTAAAGGTATCGACAGAAATAACCCAGTACCAAGTAGTATAGAAAAATCAGTCGGGAGACGAGAAGAATAGAGTCAGATACTTCGTCTCTCAAATGTCCCTCTTAATTGTTAGTGAAATCCCAACAAACAGCTGCCATGGCAACGATTTCCTGAAACCTTTTTCTTTGAATCTGTAAGAACCCAGACTTCCTCTGAGAGTAAAACCTCCTTCACAGTCCAACACGTGACTCAACTCAGCCGGGATGCTTCCACTTCACTAGCAGAGACCTGAAACTTTCTCAGATTACGTAATCCAACACTGATGATACATTTATTTTTGTCAGAGTGACATTATTGTTGTGTGGCTGCTCAGCTGAAAGTCGGGGTTCTTTTCAACAGAAACATAACGCTAACCTTGCACTGTACTCCATTACCCAAATGACTAGGGAGATTTCCAAGATGTCAGCTAGGAGCTAACAGTGCTAGTTAGTTGCTAAAATAAGATAAAATAAGATAATCCTGCAAATTTCCCCGCTGCGGGACTAATAAAGGATTATCTTATTTTATTTTATCTTATTTTAGCAACTAACAGTGCTAACAATGCTAACAGCGCTAACAGTTTCAACTGCGGATGAACTAATTCTCTTTGTGAATGATTTAAAAATGGGCTGCGGGCCTCCAGTTATGGGCTGCAGGTTGATTATCATGTCTCTAGGAATTAGGTAATGTTTTAAGATAGAATTGAAAAAAGTGAGCATATCCTTTAAAAAAGGGTTAACACACAAGGAAGTTATACTTTAAAGTCGAATGAAATCTATATTGCAAGCATTGTAAATCGTTGGGCAGTGTCAGGCAGAGGTTTATGCGATTATATATCTGTCTATCTGTCTTGTAACATATAGTACATTCCAGTAAGGAGATAATGGCCTCACTTTCATCTCCATAGATAGGCACAAAGTCAGGCTAAGAGGTATTTTCTTTTTTTCAAGTGAAAATATCTTAATGGGTATAGATTTTTTTTTCAAGCACAATAGTCATTGTCAGTTTGATTGTAATAAATGAATAACGTAACGTAACTAGTATACATAAATAACCACCGCCCTTAGAAGATTACGTCACCAGTGTTAAGTCAGCATTTATTATTGGCTCAGTATCCTGGGTGGAGGTCCTCTGTTGGTTTGACCTATCTACTATGATTCCACCTGCCCTTAGTGATCTTTCTCGCTTTTCATGCTCGTTATTATAACACATAACTTTCAATAACGTCTGCCCGATTTACTACGTCCACATTAAGTTTTTAGTTCATGTGGATGTCCCTGAGTGAAAAGCGATGCAGACAACAAAACAGCTCCTGGAATAGAATGCAAATAATTGAAATAGTATATATAACGCCGCATTTCATAAATAAACCTCATCTGCACTGCACAGAGATGCCACCAAGATATGCACTGGCAAGCAAACAAATGCAAAACAAAAATGAATGGCAATTTAGTGACACCAAAACATTACTTGCAGACCTGGAATTACCACATAATTACTTTTATCATTGGTTCCTAAATGAGAATTTTTTTTTAGATTTTGTGGAAGGCACAATTTTATGCAGACACAGCCACACGCACAAGCAGACATACTGTCTCTTTGATTGTAATATATTCATATTAATGTTAGAAAGATACTCTATTTTATATCAGAATTATCTAAATGTGACAGTGTTATGCCTTGAACTGTATGTACTTTAAGTGGATGACAGCCTGTGTTGATGGGGGTTCTGGGAGAGAACTGCAGCAGTTTGGACGTCCTTAGTGTACAAACATTTGGAGACTGCTGAGTCTGCTGAAATGAAACTCTCCCATGTATACGAGATGAATTTCATGGAAAATGTGAGAAAGCGTTCTCCTTCACAGTAATGCAATGACAACAAACATTACATGTTGTCTAAGTAATCCCTATGTTTGTCATCCAGCAGGGAGGAACAGCCAGTGTGAGATGTAAATTTAAACCGTCTACTGACTCACAGAGGAAGTATTGTGGTTCTGTATAAGCCAGGACTATATAATAACCTGGTGAAAAAAACTATAAGACACCATTACTTAAAAGAAACAGCGATAGTCTGGTGGCCCAATGTTAGCTGGTATCAGCTTCAGCCCCCCCACTACCCTGAACAGGATAGGTGGTTAAAGATAATGAATGAAAATGGATGGATGGTGTTAAAATACATGCACAGGAAAGAATTTAGGCAACAAAGCTGCTTGGTTAAGGTTTAGGAAGGAAAAGATCATGGTTTGGGTTAAAATAACTCAAGACACTAACACCAGTTTTCCTGGTTGAAAGTCCCGCGTTGACACATATTTCTGTTGAATCAATTTGTGTGTTCACCATTGAAAAGGATCCAAATTGGCTTTTTCATTCCATTGGTCGAATCCAAATATATATTTTGAATTCAAGCTGTATTTTACTACAATTTTGGAAGACAATTTTGCACAGAGTGATCAACCAATCACGATGTTCCTTTCTCTACGACCGCGCTCGTGACTGATATTTATAACTCTCTCACTGCAGTTTGAACAAATAAAATAAGCGTGGGTTAGAAAAAAACATGCAGGGAAAAAGAGCGGCGGAGAGAAAACGAACATGTTCCATGGAAAAAGCTGGTCCTACTCAGCACAGTGGCCCCGCGCCCAGTTTACCAAAGCCCACAAAAAGTTGGGCTCCTAATTTGATTTTCTGTCTCCTGCTCTCTCCTTCCTCACTTTTTGAAGTGAAGCATTTCCTGATTTTATAAAGACAAAGACTTTATGTGTGGTGCCCGTGTGTGTGTTCCTGAACGTAAGGACCTTTTCCTCATTTGTCCTCCTTCTCTGTTTCCAACAACACATTACATTACATTACATTACAGTCATTTAGCAGACGCTTTTATCCAAAGCGACTTACAGGAAGACACACACACACACACACACACACACACACACACACACACACACACACACACACACACACACACACACACACACACACACACACACACCACATGTTCCTCTTATGTTTCTCTGTGCGTGTCCCTGTATGATCCCTCTGTAACATTTTTTTTTCCCCCCGCCCACCGCCCTTGTCACTCTACCCCCTCGCCACACCCACCGTTGCTGGGGCAACAGGGTTTACCGCAGAGCAATGATGACTTTGCCAGATGCATATGGAAATAGTTTGAGTGTGGTTGCCATGGATACGGCGATACATGGAACCACACAATGTGTAACTACTACGCACTGTATGGAGTTATGTGTGGAAACACTGCAGTGCGTGTGTGTCACGGGGGAATCTGAAGTCACCTCTCTGGCAAGAGACTGGACAGGGAGACTCATTCACAGACACAGGCCTCATGTAAAACTGATTTGTGTCCACGCACTGAGGCTCATAGTCTAAATCTGAGTTTTCCCTTGACACCCCCTTTTTTGGGGGGGGGGAGCAAAATGACTATTAAGCCAAACAGTCCTTCCAGGCTGTAGAACAATGCAAAGACAAATACACATTGGCAGAGGCTTTGGGCGGAAAAGGAAGTCTACGAATTGTATTTTTTTGGAGTCTGTCTTTTCTTTTTTTTTTTACTACCTGGGGCGAGTACAGAAAATAGTGTGTGTTCAATCTGTTTCCAATCAGAGAGCTGCTTACAATAGTCTCCCTTGTTTTAGCTTGTGTGTAGTTGCAATTGCCCGACTGTAAAAGATAGATTTCTGGGTCAAATGTGAAAATTTTCATTGAGGATGTGTCTTTTGTAGCAGAGCCAGACAATAGTCAAAGGCCATTCCGTATCGACCCTCTGGCTAAAACCTTTTAAACGAGACAGAATGCAATCGCGTGTGTTCTGCTACGCTGGTGGTAGCTGTCTGGCCAAGTGGTTTGTTCAACTCTGTATGATGGTTTTCTATTCATGTTTGAGTGAAAACAGAAATGCTTAAGATATCCAAAGGAATGGATATTTAAGTGCTATGCAACTCAGCAGAAGGCTCACTTATACTTAACATAGAACTTTACTCATCTTTCACAATGGCTTATAGTGGAGGCAGTTTTTAGAAGTGTGTTTAAGTTGCACTAAGATCAGTAGCATAACTTATCATCTGCATAACAATCGTGCAAATATGTTGTTCTCATTTTTCTAATTCAATTTTAATTGTTTTTTTTATTGCCTTCATGTTTCTTTGACATGTCTAGGAGGTCCTGTAGAACCTTCTGCATGTTCAAATATTGTAATCAAAATGCCTTTGAACAACATTTATATGTAATCTACAGGTCTAAAAAGCTTTACGTCTTCAGTTAAAGCTGAGATTAAAAGTAGTATTTTCATCTGAAAATAACCAAAATCGCTCTGTTATCAGCTTTTACAAATACCACAAGCCTCTGCTCCTCTGAGTCATTTTCATTTTGAATCATCCCCATGAAATCCTCATGCTCCATCCAAAACTATCTGCGTATATATCTATATATTTCCAATTTCATCTTTAAGATTATTAATAAAGAATTTGCATGCCCAGTTAAGCAGTTACCTACAGTAGGCTTCCAGCATTACTTCCAAGGCATATTTCAACAGTTTCTCTTCATTTTGAAATGCCTAACTCATGTAAAGTTTGAAAAAACAGAAGGAAAACAAACAAAAAAACTAACAAATAAGCTCTTCATCAAAAAGGTGTCTCACCCCTGACAACAACAATTTCCGCACCACCTTTGGGACACCAGAACAAATAGGCACGAACAAACCAGATCCTTCGCTTGTTCAAACAGCATGTATTTTTTTTTTATTAATATGATTAAAAGTAGAAAGATAAATAGATTCATAGATTTAAACAATAATAATCATTATGGAGTATGGAAACAAGGAACCCTTCTCCCTCACTTGCTCTCTACTTTGTTTTAAATCCTATATTTGTCAGACTTAAGTAATAAAATAGCAGCTCTCCTAAACATCATGAACTGAGATGCGATCAACCCCAGGGAGCCCCAGAACAATACCAACAGTGTGTTTTAAATTCCAGCTCTTTGAATCAAAAAGGCTCGCTGGTGCTGAGAAAGAGCACGGAAAAGAGAAGCAACGGTAAAAACATTGGAGTCGAGCCTGTAAAGGAGGGTGTTTTGGGTAGCGTTGGGAATGTCAGAGGAGCATTTTAGAACCTAGTAGGGATAAATGACACTTACTTGAACAAGTGGTATGTATCACACTGATAAAAATCTAACTTTAGCTTATTCTCATGCCATTGCTGAATGACAAATGTTTTAGAGGTTTGGTGAAACCTACATTATGTAGGGCAGACGGGCTATGTGGGGCTTTAGGCAACGGGCATATATTGTGTTGCTTTCCGATGATAGTGTGTGTACTTGTGTCTGTTTAACTCAGTTCCTCTGCAGGTGTCTGGAATCTGAATTATTCATTTGTTCGACTGTCTGTAATTACATTTGTCAGGTTAAATCTGTTAGAGGCCCAAATGTATCTGCTCGTAACTGGTTCAACTTTATGATTCATGCTCCTACAATGCTGTAGACTAATCTGTGCGAGAGATCAAATCATAAAAAACAACCCTTATCCCATCTTTATGGTGGTAATGTCTGAAAACAAAGCTTTGACTCATTTTATCTGCAGTCTAGAGGGAGAGTCATAGGAATTGAGACACAGCAAGGTGAGACTAAAGTCACAGTAAAAAGCCTTTTAAAGTTACACTTGTTTAAGTTCATTGCCCAAAACCAGCCCTACGTTCCCTCATACCAACACATTTCACCACAGTCACGTTCTTGTCTGCTCGCAACAACTCCACAATGGCAGGAACAACCTATGTTCAGGAGCAAAGACATGTGGATTCTGCTCACAGACTGTTCAAATGATATGTTTAATAGATGTTTGACATAGATGTCCCACACTTGTCAGTATTAGGTCCCTTGGTATTTACTCTACACATATAATATCTATTTCGCAAAAGAGTACTCTATTTTTATGCTGGTGTTGTCAGCAAACCTGGCCTTCTCCAGATAACAGTCTGCTTTTCATTAAATCCAGACATCTGTTATTGATTAAAAGTTTGTTCGAGACAAAAATGAATGCAATTCACAAGAGCAGAGAACCTACTCCCACCCGTGCCTTCCATGGAAATTAATTGATACAATAAATCATTGTAAATACTTGGGAATTTGATGGCAGATTTTCCTACAAAACTCTCAATAAACTCCTCACTCAAAATATTCCAAGGATAAGAGTCTACTGCCATGCTGGCTTGCCGAGGTGGTCCCATGGATGTATTATAAGACACTATAGCACAATATAATGGGTTATAGAGAGATACCATATGCCCATGCTGCTGCCACCAGGATCCCAATGCTTATGCTCACCATGTTCACCATAAATTGTGTGTTTGCTTTCTAATGCGTCTTGCACTACAATTGGCTTATATGTATTGGTAATCCAATGAGTTGTTACCTGTCTCTTTGTAGGGGTTTGCTGGCTGTAAACTTACATTTATATTTCGTCAGATTACGACTCTGACTGGCATCCTGGGTAAACCAACAGCAAGCTCTAAAAGTTCAACATTCATGCATTTACTGAAAGTGACAAACAGAAGCCAACACTGTTAAAGACAGCGACACATGCTGTGCACACCAATTTATAAACCTTTTGGCAGCACATAGATGTTTACGCTAATGCGACAGTAAGTCACTCCCTTGGAGCTGCCCTTCAAGGCATTCACAAAATAACAGAAAGATTTATTAGTTTCAGGCGTGTTTACCCTGGAAACCATGTGTTACCAGGGTCACTGTCTTCTACAGTCAAGACACAGATAAAAAGTAATGAGCGGGTACAATGTGTTGCTCAGGAGATCAAACCTTTGGACACCTTTACTATATCTTCTATGTCTGGCTTCACATTTCTCAACATGGCTATTATAGACATCTGCATATTTCACTCTAAAATCACAGAGGTCTATGAGATTTCTATTAAAAATCTATACCTCTTGTGATCTGATATTACCCTTGTAGCTTTTTTGAACCTTAGGAAGACAATATGTCGTTTAAAAAATAAATTAACAGCATGTATGGTACAAAGAAAGGGATTAGTATCGGATCAAGTTGTACGAGACAAGGATATGCTGCCAACAGCAAGGTATTTTAGTGCAACATTATACTGCAGACAGTCTTCAGACAGCAGACAGTAGATTAGTACTGTGCAGAGTAGAGGAGCCCATGTGCAATCTCTGTTCTACAGCATGTTTTAACACTGTTTTTATCTTCCGGATCTCCACCAGCTGGGTGGGTGATTATATAGTGAATAGAAACGCAATGTCAAAAACTCTTTCTTTCACAATTTTTTCTGTTCACTTTGAGGAAAAACATTTTCCTATAGTGGCCCACAGTATATACATGTGTGTATATATATATATAGATATATTCATGTCCCAGCTTGGGTCTTGCTTGCTTTGTATGCTGCTGGGTGTGTCTGTGTTTAAACTCACACAGAAGAGTATGATATACAGAGCCTGATTACAGTGTTTAAGTTAGGCCTACTCTAATGTTTGACTGCTGAGTGAGGCCCTCTTCATGTTGCTGTGATGTAGCGTAATTTGGGTTTGAAGACAAAATTGAGGCCATTTCATGTGGGCAGCATTTTACTTTATCTTATTTATCCGGCATTTAGCCAGGAAGGTCCCATTTATATACAAGATCTCTTCTTCAGGGGAGTCCTGGTCAAGAAAGCAGCATAAGCATTTTCACATAAAAACTATTGATACATGTAAGAACACGACAGCCATCACAGTACAGGCCAAACCAGTGATACCCATTATACATTCCACACAGTCAAAACAGCAACATGTTTCCTTCAGGGAATTTGTAAAATACCTTTAAAAGTAAAGAAGGCACTACTTCTAATGATATTTTGTAGCTTAGTCCATGCTAAGGGTGCATTAAAAGCAGCCTAATCTCACAGTAATAGGTGAAATGATCACATACCTCTACAACCTAGTCGACATGGAAATGTCAGCGTTGTACATCTCTACAAACCACTGGATAGCCTTGTATCATGCTTGAGGAATACATAACGCAACCTGGTTAAGGATGTGAAACGATTGGTTAGGTTTAGGCAACAAAACTACTTGTTAAGTGTTAGAAAAAAAAAATCTTGGTCCATGTTAAAATAATAATGCAACAAAGTAACAAGGTAAACATCGTAAATAAATAACAACCAACCAACAAAACATGCTTTGCGAGCATTAAGTCAACTTTTACTTCTGTTGTCACATGAGGCACAAACAGTGGTTACCTTGGTGAGAGTCTTGTGTTTGACCATTCAACTACCATTCCCCCTCACCAATAGTAGTGTTTTACAGAAACATAAAATGCCAATATTTCTTCCTAGCAACTGGGCAGGCTGTAAAGGGCTAATGTTCATATCATTTTTTTTAACTTGCAAAATAACAGCTTGCTAAGCTTTGCAGAGAATTAACTGCCTTGTTTTTTTTAGTTTAACAAATTTGCCAACCAGCACCTCTAAAGGTCATTAATTAACACGTTATATATAAATAACGTGTTGGAGCACAAGTGGTGGCAGCGCTTGGTCGTGCACCTCTGAGTTTTAGTTACTTGGCGCTAAAGTATATATTTTGCCAGCAATATCAAATTGTTTACCGGATATTCAGCCTTAACAGCCTTATTTACAGGGCTTGGACAAAAGGCAATAAAGTAGTCCAATAATATGAGAGTTTCCAGATAATTTCAATCACTCCTCGTCACTGTGGAGTTTTTTTTTTTTTTTTTGCCAGTTACACCTACAGTCTATAGGCTTATGTATGGGTAGTGACTCGTTGTCTTTTTGATTCCTCACAGTTCCTTTTGTTTTGACCCTCTGGCATTTCAAAGAATAATGCAGTGCACAGCCCATAGAGTATAAACGCCTCTGTTCATGCTCAGAGTTTGCGTGCCATCTACAGAGGCTCACGCTACGGGGCCAAGTGCGAGTGTAAACAAAGCTTTATGGTGGGTGTTTTTCTTGGTTTGGTGGGGGCACGTCCTGAAGACTAACCGTAGTCCGACCGGGCCAATTTTTCCTTGCCATCATCCTTTACCCAATGTTATAATCCGTGCATAACTTTTTGAGATATCGCGCTAACAATATTCAATATGCTCTTTGCCTTCGTTTGTCAGGTTGGTTAGGTTACTTTTTTTTACTAGGAGTGAGGTTGGTCAGGGTATGGGTAAGATAACCAGGGAATGCCAAACCAGAGGCGGAGTAGGCTGTGTCATGCCTTTGCATTCATAGAAAAAAAAAGTCATAACTGGGAAGTTCCAGTGTCATCATTCTGCATAATAATTAGCCTTGTGTGCCTGATTGTTGTATTTTCTGGTGCAATAGGGCCTTTCGAACAATGGGATGGCACTGGCCCAGGTATTGATTCAAGGGAACATAGACTCGCGCTCGTGACTCGAAGCAAGATAGAAGATACTTAATTTGCTTCCTATTTTGCATACTGACATGAAAGTGATGGGGAACTATGCCAAATGATAGTATCAGATTTCACAGCTAACTAAAACTTTACTTCCTTCTGCGTAAACCACACCTCTGCTCCGATGCTGCAATGAATGTGTGACAGCTCAAACACATTTGAAGGTGCTGATGATTTATTAACGTGACATTCATCAGAAGAAAGTCTTGTAACGTCCCACTGCACAGTTGGTTGAGTCTTGAAAAACTGAAGAACACAAACTGGTGAGATGATCTAATGTGACGTTATGGATATGAAGAATCTGTGTGTAGTCTTCTAAAACCAGAACAGTTGAGCGTTGCTTAGACATACTTTCTTACTAATCCCCCCTCACTAAGAGAGAGGATAACAAGAGTTATGAGATAAATGCCAGAGAGGTCAAGTAGAGCTCCCGGTCTGTTCACCATAAAAGCACAAAACTAAACTTTGGAAATGCAGTGAGGGGAGAGACAAGACAGCAGGACTTCCATTTGGACGTGCTCTCCAAAATCAGCATCAGCTTGCACCGCATTATTTACATCCAGAGACAGCTGTTACATGACTTTGAGGATGGTTGCGTTTGTTTACCGAAGTGTGAGGAATTTATCACGGCTGTGTGGCAACCTGATGTATGGTAAAAGTTTGGAAAAATTGGGACATCGCGATCAAAACTGAATTCCCTGTGGTTGTTTTGAAGCGGGTGATTGGATTTCACTTTGTGATACATTATACGCCATCTGGTGTAACAAAGGAGATAGGAGAATTAACATAAACACAGGTGATAGGGTGATCCGACTACTATTGTGCTGATACTAGGTGTGTCACCTTGGCACCGGTACAGTAAGATAAGTAACCCTGATAACCTGTGTTTGTTTTTTTTTGTGTGTGATTTTGGAACACTAGATCTAACAGCCAGGGTTTGGCCTTTGAGGTGTTCACTGGGAACACTGAAGCACTTTTAGCACCTCTGATTCCTGTTAGGTCATAGGCATGGCTGTTCAATCACAATTCAGCCTCTATTTGCAAAACGTTACCACTTTCCCAAGCATAAAAAAAAATTGGACGCTGGCATCTCGCACGCCACATTCATCCCTGAAAACATAACTTCAGATGTGGTTATGCAATAAGGCTTTTAACACCTTCCAAAGTAAGCAAAGTTGTACACTGGCCCGGTGAGAGGAGAACAATAAAAAAGAGAAACACAATGGTGTGGGCACTCCCGAAAGGGGAAATAAAGCTGAAGTGACTCACTCCCTCATGGCTACTCGCGGTGAGGAAGAGAAAAAAGAAGTGGCACCAGACCAAATCAGCCGAGCATCTCAAAATCTAAGCTTCAAATCGGGATCTGGGCTTCCTGTCTTGACCAGGAGTGACTCATAAAGGGCCCTTATATATGAAGCAGAAAGGACGTGGCTGCTGTTTGCACCAGAGTTTACAGACTTTAGCGCTGGTAAAAGACATGAAAAATGAGCCCCCAAGCGAAACAATCTTAAACAATAAATTACGCACGATGGGATAGATGAGAATTGCACAAAATCTGCTAAATGAACAAATAAACCCCATATTTATTGGCAGTTCCATCCGTTTTTGTATGCTCTTTCTCTCTGTTCAGTAGCTGAGAACAGTGGGCAAAGAGTCCAAAGTAACACCAAAGAGTCTTTGTCCAAAACTTTGGTTTACTGCAGAGAGGGAAACTGGTGGACTGCTGGGCCTGTGTGAAAAGAAGGTATGATGGCAGAGGATTGGAATGAGCCAAGGTCATTATGGATGGAAGGGAGGGACTGCGGTGTGGGGAGGCGTGCAGATAGGGGCGGGAGAGGGGGGTTTGCAGGATGTTGGCATGGCAACAGGAAGTGTGGGGTAGGTGAGGTCTGCTAGAGCTGAAGACGTTAAGAAGTTAAGCAAAAGTTCTGTTATGGGAAAATAATTCAGTAGCAATGATGATATTCCTAACACTCTACATGCATTTCTGGTTCAACTTTTTGGTAAATAAGCTCATTTGCAGTCAGTGTGCGTCAACACATTGGTGTGCGTCAACACATTGGTTCTAGACAAAACTCTATAATGGTCGCATTTAGGTTTAGGCAACAAAACTGCTTGGTTAGGTTTAGGGAAAACATCATGGTAGGGCTTCAAAATAAGTATATGAACTACATAAAATACCTAAATTTATGAAACATAAGTATGTAAAACATGCCATAAACGTCACTAATGTAACTTCAAGTTAGTCAAGAAGACTTATGATATCACACGAGACACAAATTGCGGTTACCTGTGTGAAAGTCCTGTGTTTGTTTGATCAATCCACCTCCGGTCCCGCCCACCATAAGTAGGCTTTCTTGCTATTTATATTACATCATTTTCTCTCAGCTGTGCTGGTTATTGTACATCACGAGCTATAAGCAATATGAAATTGACGTATTATACATAGATAATAGACCAGGCTGCCTGTTTTGACAGAGTTCAATAAGAGAAGATACTCTCATGTCTATCAGTTGTATGCAAAACTGTAGCAGAAAACGGTTAACCCTAAGGCAGTAGGAAGGGGGGGGGAGCTAGCCTGACTCCCTCTAAATGCTTACTAATAAACATTCTGTATCTTGTTTGTAAAAGTTTGTTACACTGGGACAAAGGCTAGCTGTGTCCGCTGCTTCCAGTCTTTATGCTAAGCTAAGCAAACAGCACTCTAGCTGTAGCTTCACATTCATCGGTCAGACAAGAGAGTGGTGTCGATTTTTCTCATCTAACTCTTGGCAAGAAAGGGAATAAACATGTTTCCCAAAATGTTAACCTATTCCGAGAGGTTTTGGCGAGACAGCAGCAATGAATCGCAGGCAATAGGTGGTGCTGCAGTGCACGAGAGAGAGAGAGAGAGAGCCCTTGCAACCTCACAAACTGTCTTGCATGCAAACAATAAAGTTGAGAATACAAGCATGGATTATGGGATAAGCAGTGGGAGTGGAATGAAGTGAAAGTGCAATAAAAAAGAGAGAGAGTCAGAGCTTAACAAGAGCTTCAGTGTGGAGGGAGAGCCAGATTTATGGGTTTCAGGAAAGAATGTGAGGTGTCCAATTCCTCACTTGTCTTCTATCCACAACCCGTAATCTTTCTCTCAGAAGCTTGCAGTGAAGGGGGCCTGTTTTAACTTGCTTTACAAACTCTCCTCTTCAGGGTCAAATCTTTGGACGCAGCACCGCTGGGGACTTTAAAATAAACCACAAGAAAAAGTGAAAAAGGTGGAGGTTGAATTGTTTTTGGGAGCATGTGTTTGCTCTGTACTCTGTACTGCGCTCACACATCTATGTTGGCCCAGGATGAAACACAACGCCGGGCAAAGTCCTGGGCTGCCCTGCGAAATCTGGTCTTGCTTTAAGACATTTCAAATAACGTCCTATTTCGGCATTTGTTTTGTAATATAAAATAAAGTCAGATACCATCCAAACGTGCATAACTCTTCTATTCTTGCATTACTTCTTCTGTATTTTCTATTATCTAATCACGTATGCCTCACTGCTTACTTTCAGTGAACTTCCACGCCCGGTTCAACAATGCAGTTCAGACATTGGGAGTGAATTAGGAGTGAACGGAGCCACAAGGAGAGGGCCCTCAGGGAGCGGTCTCTGCGGGTGTCGTGTGTGTGTGAGCAAATAAGGTCGTTCAGAGGGGAACCATGCATTGCTGAACTATTGGTATTACCTAACCTTCTCATAACATCTGAGCTGTGGTAGCCGAAAAGCACATACTGCACACACATGCAGACTGCAAAACGTGGCCACATGCAGACAAACACACGCAGAACAATGGTGCTTGATCAATCTGGTCCAACCCTGATAAGCAGGTTGATCACTCAACTCCTCTGTCAACTCCCCTTATGTTAGTCCATAAGGGTGCACAAATGTGTGTGCGTGGGTGTGTTTGTGTGGGTGTGTTGCCTGTCACATCCGATAGCACATGTTAAAATGAAACACACCCACAAACCAGTGACAGTCGTTTGGCAACGGAGGAGATGAAAGGTATTATTTGACTTTAAAGTCACGACCGACAGGTTTACCCACCTGCCGGAATTGGGTCAACATTGTATCAGCAACTGTAGAAGGTGTTTGTGTTTGCATGTGTGTTGCGGTTGTTTACCACAGATCCTTATTTTCGTAATAATTCAAAATATAATGGAAGAATCCTATTGGATTTTTGTCCACGAAACCAGTGTGATCCTAACTTCCTGGTTGGCCTACCAAAATACCTCATCCCTGGACCACTCTATTCTGCCTTTCTATCCTGAAAATGTTGCTCATCAAGTCAGGAACTTTGTATTCAAAGATTCAACCAATCCAAGGAATCCAGATGAGCAGTTAATTTGCCTCGAGTCCAATTTTCATCCATATATTTTCATTTCATTTCCATAAATAATTCACTAACAAAAGCCAGGCCTTTGCAGTGATGGTTAATAGAAAGGATGACGACTGAGTCTTTGCATGCCCCTGTGCATACAGGCCTTCGTGTGAGAGTGTACCGTGTAAACTATCACATGACTGCTGCTGATACTTCCAACACCTTTTGTGGTCACTCTACTGACAATATCAATTATTGATACGGGTCTGCACCTGGTCCAAAAAAAAAGAGGAATTATCAAAACAAAGTACACACCCTGGTGTTTCATCCGTCATCATCGTTCTGCAGATGCTGCTGCTGCTTGCACTATTTGTGTACAATGTCATATCAGTGAAAACTATTGCTATCACAAGTGCTGATAGCACTGCAGAGCGGTCACACTGCAATAGCTGGACACAAGTCATTTGGGTTTGCACCTATTTTGTAGTTTTGTGGCTCAGAATGGGAGCAGTTGCAGTCTGTAGTCTGAGCAGTGAATTTTTTTGTACACATTTTGTCATGACACAAGCTTGCGTTTCCACGGCAAAGTGAAAGTGCAAAGGGCAATTTTCAAAGTCCAGTATCCTAGGAATCAATCCCACGATTCCACATCTTACAATTGGTGTCCAGTGCAGGAAATAGTGTGCCCAAGTTGTCAAATACGGCGGCCTCGTAGTTGGCCTTACGCTTCAGACGAGGTCAGGAAGGATAGACGGGTCTGAAACGTACAGTTCTTTCAGGCAGGAGACCGGGGTCCATGTCGTATGTGAAACCAAGAGTCAACATTGATTTCTTTTTAAGTCACGTACATTTGTGTTATGAAGCTAGGTAATGAAATGTTATGGAACGTACTTTACTTAATTCGCGTACGCAAAAGCAGCCTACTAAATTACATAACGTTCTTATTTTTTATCCCAAACCACCATCTTTTCCTGAACCAAACCAATTAGTTTTGATGCCTAAACCTTATCACCTTGCTTCCTGTGAACACAGAAGTTTATTTTGTAAAGACGTAAATCTAACCACGCAAAAGGTTTATGTAGAGCATCATAGTTAAAGTGCTTTTAACTATGACTTTTTTAGTGTAATGTAATTCATTTTACACTAATTTTGCCGTCTGTACTATCAATAAGTCCATAAGTGTCATAATGTTCTATAATATGATGATTTTGTGACGCTTAAAATAAGTAGTTTGTTTGAATTTATTTCTTGATCGTAAAATATGGATTCCAGGTCTTTGTTTACGCATCTTCTAATGTGAACTCTTTGCAGCCAATCATGCCACCAAGTTATTTAATTAATAAGCTAAGTGTATGGCCTTAAATGGATGGACACATACATGTCAGCTTGCTTGAATAGTGTAAAAAAACCTGTTGTCGGTCGGTTGCTCTGTAGACGTGTCAAAGAGTTGTTTATTTACATGTTTAATTAAAATTGCAAATGTATGCCTTTTTGTTCTTGTGGTTATGACTCTTGTATGATAATTTTAATTGTTAGCCTGTGGTATGATAATTTAACGGTTCCCACCTGGCAACGATGGGGTCCGCTGACCAAGCTGCCGTATAACGAGTTATGACAAAATACTTTTGTGGGTTATTTTTGCGCCACAGCAGACAGAGTTTACAAAGTGCAGACAGCCAGCGTCAGTAACTGTTATCTTTGTCAGCCGTCAGCGACTTAAGTTAAGCTTGATTTGGGGATTAACGTGGTGTTTGCTTTACTGATGAAGGACTATAGTGTAACTTCTACGTTTGAGGGTGTCTTTCTTTTCTTAATCTACCCAGCGAGGGTTAATTTTCCTTTAGATATTGACCATGGGAGAGCCTGATGATGATGATAAGGAGCCCATTTTTCAGGCACTTGAGCTTTTTGTTTACATTTAAAACATGAATATTACGAAATACAATGTTATCTGCTACACAAAGATTTTGTGATTGTCCTTAGTGTTATGTTTGTGGATTATATATATATATATGTATATTTAGATATGTTGGAAATTATTATATGTAGGAATTTTAGTGTCCTATAAAATGAAAATGTCCTTTAATTTCTTTCATTTGTGTTTTGGGACTCTGCTCCTACAGTTTTTCCTCCGGAGAAGTCAGCCTTAACTAGCTTCGCGTATTAAACTTTCTGCAGCTAGCCGATGTGATTTGCTACTATTTACTCCTCCTCCATTGACTCCACCTACCGAAACAGTCTCTGTTTGTTACTGTATATCCATTGTGCTCTGGACCATTTTTTCACATTGCACTTAGCCACTCCAGACTTTTTGCAAACACATTTTTTTTTTTTTTTTTTTTTAAATAAATAAAGTCCACAGAGACGTGCCTCAGCAGCCGAGAGCCACTGCACATGCAGTTTGGACGGAAAAACGTAAAAAACCGGGTAGACAGGTTAAACAGCAGGGGGCTGTGGTATCAAAAGGGGGAGGGGGAGGTGCTGCTGATGGTTACACACAATATGGGAGAGCAGTTCTCTGGAGAAGGGAAAGACAAGTGAATGAAAGTCGAGCCAAAGGGAGAGAAAAGTGAAACAAAGGAATGTGAAGGGGTAAAAATCAAATGGCTCAGGGCAGAGAGAGGGGAAGGTAACAACGGGGCAGGGAGGGCTGCAGACCTGTTATTTCCTACCCAGTCAGGATGCCGTGTTGAGATAACAGTCCGTGGTTTATTTTCCCTATGAGGAATTGTTTTGGAAACCAGTCACAACACCTTTAATGTTGCCGGCCCCCCCCCCCCACCCCACCGCCGCTGATAAGAACGCTTATTCCGAGCACACCCACACATCCCCACGCCCACGCTTTTGAATTCCCATAAGCCAACTTTCTGTCCTCGGCTGGATGTCTCTCCCTCTCTCTCCTGCACACACACACACACACACACACACACACACACACACACACACACACACACACATGCGCGCACACCGTTTGAATAACCCCAAACTAATCCACATTGGATAAGCGACATTACACAATAAAGGACAGCAATCAGTCTCACTGAGGGGAGGAATGCAAAGATCTGGAAAAGATTAAATATATTAGGTGCCTCACCTGATGCTCTACCTGTGCTCCAAACACCTGCACTATACTGCCCCCTTCTGCTGCACACAGTCTAAGGAGGCGTGCAATGAAAAAGTGGAAACCCTGAAGTTATTTTCATGCAAAGGCTTTCCTTTAGCCAGAACAGTTGGATTCTGCATAAAAAAAACCAAGCAATGATTTAACTAATATGTTGCAGATTTCAGTAAAACATTCATGCATTATTTTCTTGCGTGGCGACGGACAGCTGTCTGTTCAGCACAGTGGCAAAAGTAAAATGCAGCCATTGTGTGGCCCGCATGTGTGTTTGCATGTAACCCGACACCGTTATGCAAGGACCAGCTTGGGAGATTTTGTGCCTAGGAGGAACGAGATCTCCGGGGGATGTTAAGGTCTATAAGAGAATAGGCTTGAATAATGTTGAGACTACTTTGAAGGGAAGTTGAAGGTTCATCCATTTCGGTCAATGAGTCAGTGACTTGGTCCTTGTCTCCATGGAGATCGGGGCGTCCCCAACTGTCATTTCACGGAAGATTGGCGCAGGCATCCGTGACTAAGTAGTTGCATCCAGCGGCTGCTCAGTCTGACTCAAGGTCTCTCTGTTGGTTACTCAGTAAACCATTTGTCAATACTTAAAAGGGTAAGGGTTGTGTGTTGTCTCTGTTGAGTGCTGACAAAGCAAATAAATGTCAGTACATGATATTACTGACATCATTTCAGTGAAACCTGCCTTGAGTTTGTGCTTAAATGTTGCAATAGTTATCCAAATACAAAGCAGAGACACACCAAAAATCAATGTGGACCCAACTTTGGTCAGTGTAGCACCAACGCAACACTGGGTTTAAGCTGGAGAATGCTGTCCTTGAGCAGACACCTTCTTATCACTCCTCTTGTAATGTTTATGTACAAACAGCACATTCCTGTGGGGGAGGCAGACGTGCAGAGAGGGATCCGAGCACAGCTCCGCGACTGGAAGGTCAGGGGGAGCTGGAGAGGACAGAGGGGAGGTAAAAAAAAACCAGAGTACAGAGAAGAGAGAGAAGAAAACATTAAGGGCTAGGAAAGTATAAGAGGACTCACAATGCTGCACACAAGATCTGGTTTGGATGAAGGGGGAGGGAGAGAGGGAGTAACAGACAGGATGGGGGTTGATAGATGGATGGCAATGGAAGAAAAAAGAGAGCAGACAGAATATTACAGCAAAACTTAATATGTATTTCTAGCTTGGGGGAAGAGACGGAGAGAAGCTTAACAGACGGTAGATAGCAGGTCGGAAACAATTAAAAACCGAGGACAGATAAGAGGCTGGAATTACCACTAACAGATGAAAGACGAGGGTTGGTCCAGGAAAATACACAACAATTCAAAAAAAATATAAAAGGGAGAGTTTCAAGCATTTGGGAAGTGAGTCAGTTTCAGGAGAGGAAAGGGAGGAGGGAGGCCCGACTTCTGCATTCTTCCACACGGTCTCGAGTACATCTGCCACTCCCGGGTCAAAGGTCAAGAGAAATGACAAATTCACATAAACTCCGCACCCAGAAGTTTACACATGCAATCAGACAGAAGAAGAAGCAGCATTAGCACACACGCATGCAAAAAAAAGGTGCAAACACAAATGCAGGGATGTTCATAAATGCATGTTGCCAGCGAAGCGCACACACACACACACACACACACACACACACACACACACACATACACACACACACACACACTCACAAGCACCCAGACAAATAGAAACACGCTATACTGTATGTATACACACACAGGTAGGCAGGCAAGTACTCACCTTGTATTGAATGCACACATTGTGGGTAATGAGGTCAAGGCAAACAGAACATGTGAGAATTATGAAGGGCCTCTCAATTATTATTTTTGATAAGTGTATATGTTCTTGTTGTTTCTTTGCTTTGTGTATATTTTTATCATCAAAATAGTATTTACCAAAAAGAAGAAATTAGAGTTTTATTTTATTTTTTTCTGCAGTGATGCCTGCTTCATTGTTACTCCTCAGAACTGCAACATGTTTTGTTGGTGCTGTAATTTTATTGATGCAACACCTATGTGGTCGGGCATTGAAATATTTCATACAATCACTTTAGTTCAACTTAAATTACAAAGTCCAAATCCTTCACAAACACAGTGGAAATTACCGTCGGGTAGCAAGCCACAAAGCAGACTGGTTACCACTAGGGAAAGTATCAAGATGGGTTAAATAGCCGTAGTACCGTAGTTTTAAAATGTTTTGAATGGCGTAAAGGTTAGTTGATTCAGGAAAATAACAGATTAGTTTCACATTTTATCAATAACAAACATTTCAATCTTCAAGCTTAAGTATTTTCAAATCAAAAGTCTCGAGTCCAAGTGAATGCATGATTCACTGGTGTTAAAGTCCAAGTTGAGTTGTATGTCTTTTTGGATTTTGTCTGAAGTCATCAATTTTTTGACTTGAGTTAAAATCAAGTCCGAGTCATGTGACTCTAGTCCATGGCTCTGTTTATAGCAAATGATTGAAATTACATTTGTATGATTCTTTCCCAAGTTTTTTGATCCATATAAGCCAACCACTGCCATGGGAAACACCCACCCACGTGCTTGAAGCTTCCACTAAGTCAAGGGAGAAGAAAATATATGCACTTTGAAGACAATTTTATATTAAATCACTGCCTTTCTATCGCTTCTTATTAAATATTCAGGATTCAATGATGCAAACACATTTCATCGAGCCACAAAGCGTTTTCATAACGAGCGGGGAGGGCGACTCAAAAGGTCAGTGAATGGCCCATTTGGCCCAGTGGCTGACCTCCCAACATGCCAACATATTGCTGCCAGACAGATTAATTCCCCCAGGACCATAAGAGTGGCGCTGACGTGGTTGCAGATTGTAATTTTGCATTTTCATACGCATATGTTGCAACTCGTGAACATATGCAATATTTGTCAACTCCTGCGATTGGCTCTTCCTTTCTCTCACTTTAGCTTTCCCCTCTAACCATCCATCTATGTGTGCACTTCCACGTGTTTGCTAGCAAATTACACAAATGACAAAAGGCCAAGGCAAAAGAGGAAAAGTGAGGGAAAAAATACTTTTTCCCGCCTTTTAGAATTAATTTAAACCATACGCAGCCAGCCGGCCGCAGCTGCGTGGCATGGAACAAAAAGGACGGAAAAACTGACGAGAGGAGGGAAAAGCTAAAGGAAGGTTGTATGGTTTTCATATGGTCGTCTGAAGAGGAGGGGGAGGACGGGATGTAGAGGGTTTCCTTGAAACGGGGATACCCCCTTTTAGAGGGATTTCCCTGAAGTGGCCTCCCTCCAAGTCCATTTACTGTACAATCAGCAAGGAGGTAATCAAGTGGGAGGAATGAGTCAGCCGGGGTACCTAAAATAACACAGCGTGCAAAAAGCCATGAACAGATGGGACAAATATAACTGCAGGCTTTGAGTACAGATAAAAAGCAGGGAAAAATAAGGGTGAACCTGTTTAACAGAACATTTCTGTTTATGTCTCATGAATGAGCTGTACATTGACCTTGTCTGTACAGAATGTTTTCATTGGTAATAATTTCAAATGTTAACTTCAAGCAGCAATGTTTTTATTCATTTCCAGACAAAGAATGCCAATGTAACTAATGTAGGTGATGGATAACTTTCTACCTCTTCCAATGAAAAGTTACATCCATAAACAATACTATCTCTTTCAAATCAACTTTCTTGGTCTGGTATGACCATTAGCTTTGTGGCTAATAATTGTAAAATTTAGGTAGATATTGCTATGTAAACTATATTACTGAGTAATTCAGCTGATTTTAAGACTCTCCCATACTTCAGCCTTTGTTTAAATGTTTACTTTGATCCAATACTTACCACCTATGGTCACTTTGAAAGGAGTCTGTGTAATCTTTGCTGAAAGTTGGCGTCAACTTCTAACACACTGGGTAACCAAGCTCGTCACAGTAAAAACAAGTGGTTGAATTCAAACAAAAACACTTGCTTAGGTTTGGGCAAGAAAACCACTTTCAGGCAGGCGTCAACCTCCAATACGGAAGTTTCCTAAACTTGCATTCTCTCGAACGGCAATCAGGGGGCGACTCCTCTGGTTGCAAAAAGAACTCTGATTGTATAGAAGTCTATGAGAAAATGACTCTACTTCTCTATTGATTTATTCCCTCAGTAAACATTGTAAACATGAGTTTATGGTCTCAATCTCTAGTTTCAAGTATTCTTCAATACAGCATGATGTTCATTTAGTAAATTATGGTTAATTTAGATGTTTGCTTTAGGGCGGGGATACCAGATCTGTATACAGCGTCTCTACGTCACTCCTCAGCAGTCCAAATGTGGTAACTTCTTTTAGTGGTTGCAAATAGCCAAGATGGCCGTAATCCAAAAGCCAACCTGGGGGCTTTAAAACAGCAGTCCATAAACCAATGGGTGACGTCACGGTGACTACGTCCCCTACTTATATCTAGTCTATGGGTTTAGGACAAACATCAAGGTTGGGCTAAGGTAATATGCAAACATTTTAACCCAAGTACGGAAAACAAGTAAGTCACTTTGGGACACAAACACTGGTCTCCCAGTTGAAAGCACTGTGTTTGTGTGACCCATCTACCATGTGTGTTTTTATGGTTTGTATACTAAGTCCTCACACTCTCTCTTTGCATTTTCTCTCAGCATCTAATAATGACGCAGTGAGTTTACATTGTAGTAACTCGAAAGCGTGTGGCCTCTCGTACAGTCACTAAAGGGCGCCTTGTGCGTCGTTATTTGATGCCCTGTCAATGAGAAGGCCTCTGAGTGCTGCCAAAAATGCCGGCACCCACACTCAGAACTGTGCCTGAACCCATCCGAGCTTGGGCTTGTCACAATATCACATTTCTACTTAACGGTTATCATGGCCAAAATAATTAATGCTAATGCCAATGATATTATCACAATATCTGTAGACATTTTGAATAAAAAAGAAAGAAAGAAAGTCAGATATATAACTGTATTATTATTTATTTTTTTAAATATCCCTTGATTGTCAATACTGTTATATCGTGACACCCCTAATCTGAACATTTCTGCAGCCGCTGTGCTAACAATCTTTTTTTAGCTACACAGGCTAAGTCGACACTGTGTAAACATACTGGTGAATCCTAGTAGTGTAGTAGTAGCTAGTATATAATGTATCAGTACAACAAGTAGGGACGAGTAAAAGAAGGCAGCACTCTGACTCCTTATTGCCAGTTATACAGCTGTATCTGCCTAATGTTTGCTAACGTTTGCAACATTAGCCGCCATAAGCTACTGGTCATACCGGACCAACTGAGGCGGTAGCAGCAAAACCCCTGAGGGTATAGAATTAAGCACAAGTATTGCTTTTGAATTCAACTTTTCATTTGTCAGAGCAATAATGCGTTTAACTTTGAACCATCATTTACTTGAGCAGGATAACCCCAAGTTGTCCAGCATGGATAAAAGCATGTAACTGGCTTCACATCAAAAGCCTGTGCTGTGAACAGGAACACTTGATTCTCACACACACAGACGTCTTAATCAATGGACGATTCTTCTGAGAGCCAACACTTGGCCAGTTATAACATTCTTTGAGACTAGACAGTGCTCATTCTTTCACTCCCCACTTCGTTTCATTTTTTTTTTATCCTTGACTGGGACTCAGACCACTTTGGAGAACTTATTTTGCCTGTCCACTCAAATGAACCCATTGTGTGTGAAAACATCTAGCGCAGAGGGGAGCGGGGGGGGGGGGGGGGACAGCTCTGAAAGACTGGACCCCAGCTGCTGTGCTCCTCGCACTAGCTCGTCAGAATGCGTTGTGTCGACCCCGCCGGGTTTCTGCCAAGTAGCGTCTGTGTAGGCCCACCATGCATGGGTTGTAAAACAAACGGTCTGAGCTGAGCGTAGCAATTTCCCAAAATGAACTCAGTGAATTAGTTTTTCGTCTCCATGGTAACTTGGAACTTTCTTTCCCTTGCTCTGCGTCAGAGGGAGGGATTCTGGGAGAAAATTACTGAGCGGGAATGTGGGTTGCGATGGGGAAGAGGAGGAGGAGACACAGCGGCTAAGAATGTCTGAGTGTGCTGAAGTGGAGCAGAAAAGAAAGTGATTTAGACAGCGTGTGCTTTCACTACTGTGTGTGAGGAAACAAAGAAAGAGATTACATTTTGTAGCTTACTGTCAGTTTATTTAAATGAGGTTGTATGCATCTGATCCAGGCCTTTGCTTTGATTACAAACTACTCCCATCCACAGCTCCCCAAATGCTCATAAAGAACAATCATCCACACTGAACTTTTCTCCACCTTATGGCGCTTACCCAAGAGCTGACACACCTTTCCTGCATCGTCCTTGCAAGTCCTTCTCCAAGGAACACATAAAGTTCCTGATCAGAACTCCCTCCTCCCTCACAGTGACATACGTCAACTTTCTCTGCCCAGTATCATCCACATGAATCACTCTTCTTCTGTAGAATATCTTCCCAGCTGCTCAACACACTCTCATCCTTGACGTCTGAATCACCCCGCTCCGCCCGGTGTCTGCCCTGAAGTCATCCAACTTTAAAATACATTACGTAAGCCCCAACTCTCCACCTTGGATCATTTGTAATAAAATACGCTGTATGTTCACACGTGCAGACTTAAAACTTACAGTCAGTTCTCTCCTTTGTGAAATTTTGTTTTGAAAATGTCAAATATATAAGGGAGAGGACACACACGAATATGCAAAAACAGCTTAAGATGTTTATATACGGTTTATTTGCAAGAAGAAATATAATACCTTCCATTTGTTTTTCATCAACATAACAAGGAAATGTTTTCGATGAAAGTGTCCATACTGA
Organism: Anoplopoma fimbria; assembly: GCF_027596085.1. Classification (NCBI taxonomy): domain Eukaryota; kingdom Metazoa; phylum Chordata; class Actinopteri; order Perciformes; family Anoplopomatidae; genus Anoplopoma; species Anoplopoma fimbria. The sequence continues at coordinate 6,194,116 of NC_072460.1, read as the reverse complement.
AGATGTCTGCAAAATGTTCAGTGACAAAATATTTCTACTCGCGGAAACGAAAGCATGATTCATATTTTTACAGTTTTGTTTAAAGCACTTGGTCAAGAATAAGGAATAAGGCACTTGGTCAAGAATAATATTTGAAGAATCAACACTGGCTTGCAGCTCAGACAGGAAGTGTTTACTTTTTTCAATTTTCACCAAACCACAGTCTCTGGATTACTTTTGTTTGCCTTCGATCAATAAAAAGTTTTTCTTGAAATCAATCTGCGTGTAGCGCTTCTTCGCTTCTTCCTGTCAGCGAGAACAGGTAAAGGCAGGTCACAGGTCAGTTCTGTGACAGGATCTCAGTTGCAGAACAAAATACATGTTTGTTCGACAAGTCATATTTCCTCGCAAGGGATACATTTTCATAACGCTCTTCCTGACAGAGTATCCTGTTCCAAGCTCTTGGGTCATAACCTTAAGTCTTTAATTTAGTTTCAATTTCCCACATTTTCAGATTTCTTTTTTTTTTTGTTATATCCTGTTGTAAAAACCTAGACATTTTAAAATTATTTTTTATTTATTTACTTTGTAACGTTCAACTGTTTGCAAAACAACCTCGTTACACCTAGCCTATGACACCATACTTGTACATTTCATTCATTATTTTTCCAGTGCTCCACCCTGAAGACCACATACCCAATTTTGATCCCACCCCACCCAGGTCAGATACCTCTGGCCTCACCTTCCATCTGTGCATCTGTCCACTCCATTAAACTTAGTCTTTCAGCAGTGAGGACATCCTGGCTGACCTGAGTTCTTTGTCTTTATTTAGAGTCTCTTTGTAGTTGTTTTGCAACTCTTTGTGGTTGTTTTCTCTGCATCTCATTTTGGTTTACATGGTTTACGTTTGATTTACTGTCCAACATGAAATTTTAACATTCACTTCGTAGAGACGATTGGTCCAGGGCCCTGGGCCTGCAACCTTAGGCCTATTCAGGAATCCATCCATGAATTTAACAAGCCAACTACCACCTTCTGACTCGAGTCACCAGGTGCAAGACCTGGCCCAATCCCTACCTGTGGAACCAATGTGCTAATTTGAGTTTACTGTCAAACTCATAAAAAATGACATGTCTGGCTTCTTGGAATCTAGCAGCAGTCATTCCTTTAATTCAGAGCAGCGAACACTGTTTTGGTTTTACAGGCACAGAAGAAAAATACCCTCTGACATTACAGCTGCTCTTGTCATTTTCTCACGCATACACAACAGGAACACAAACATTTCCTGATACCAGATCTGTCCCATACCAAACCAGTGATTCAGCAGTGTCTGCAGTGGACCACTGCACCTGGTAGGAATGTTCCACACACCTGTAAGCTGTCTGCACGCAAGTGTTTTCCATCTGCGTGCCCCCCGGTGGGTCATTAAAATCTTCTTTATGATGTCACTGCTATGCTACATAGTCAGCCAGAGGTGTCATATGGATACAATGCTGTCAGACGTTATCTTTACACTGAGTCAGTGAGTGAGGAAGCAGTGACCCTCGTGTCAGTAGGAGTATTAATGGGAGTTCCACTAGAATCGTCTATGGTGGTATGTCCTCCTACTAAATGAGTGATAAATAGCCAAGGGCTCAGTCAATATCTGACCCGAGGTCAGTTACTGGACAATCCCTTGGCCGGGCCCGTGAATGAGACTACTCTGCTTCTGACAGGGCGGATTTAGCCATTTCCGTGGGTGTTCTGACCCCTGAAGTCAGAAAAGAGAAAGGATGGTCAAGCTGAACAAGAACTTACAGTCTGTGTGAGCAGCTCGAGCCAGCCGAAATGAAGCTCTTTTTTTCCCCGTAAAAAGAGTTTCAACACATAATCAGGTGATCATGAGTCAAACTCATGAGTGTATTAATGCAGCATTTACAACAAACACAACCTTTGTAACCAAACAGAGAGCACTGTCCAAACAGAAAAATGGAGGTGGCTTTCACACTGACATTGTAAATACCATATATAGACGTACACATTTGGCTCCATTATCCGCCCACATATCGAGCATAAGTGAGAGTATTGCCTGGCAGAGCATTTGTAGCACCGCAGGTCTTGTGACTTCCCAGACACGGCTCCCATCACGGCCAGTGGCATTATTGCACAAGGTTGATAAGGGTGGTTGGGTAGGGTAAACAGAGGCTTAGCGTGGCCCCTCCCATACCCAACGCTGGCTCGCATATTGAGGTTTATATATTGGTGTTAAAGTTGCACTTCCATATTCAAATTAAATGTACGTAAAAAACAGAAATTTTATCAAACATTTATAGTTTTTCATTTTTTAAAAGCATGCCCTTGATTACAACTAGCCAATTGTGGGTTGTATTCATTCAATCACACAATACAGCAGTGGTCGTTAAAGACACACCTGGTCTGGATCTTCCCTCTACTGAGTGCACCTTTCTAATATGCCTATGTAAACATTAAAGACTCATTGCGTCAGTCTTTTTAGATTTTATCTCCTCGCACACCTGGAAGTGGTTGTGTTTCCTGCTGCACATTGTTTTTCCTGCTGTTCTTCATAGTTAGGAGTGAAGACAGCTGAGAAAATATAATAATACACTTTGAAGCAGTCCATAGTTTGTTAATATGTATGAGAACAAACTGTGTTCTGCCCCTTGAAAGAACAGAGATTAGAGTGTAGCTGTGAGGGGAACCGTTTATGGTGGGTGATGACTATCACAGTAATGACAGACACAAATTCTTGATAATGGGCCAGAAACCTTTGGGGTAAGTCCCAGGTGACGTTGCTGCCTGCCAAAACTTGTGACAAAAGACATAACACATCAAACATTTTAGTAAGATGTCTGCAAAAACTGACATTTATCCCTTTCATACTTTAAAAATATTTTCAGAAAGAAGTCAGTTAAAGAAATTAAAAGATCGACCCACTATGTTGTACTATTATGCAATGGAAATCCAGTTAAAAGGTTATGAAATACACAATAGACATAACATGGTGGTTTTACCAAAGCTGTGACTGTTGACTGTTGTCTTTGGAATTAATCTCTTACAGACAGTTATAACATTTAATTCCTGCCAAGATGAAACATGTACACAGAGGAAAAACGTTACTGTATTTCACACACCTGTATAATAATTAAGCCTTTATTAGTCCCACAATGGGGAAATTCATTTCTCTGCATTTGACCCATCCCGGAGGAGCAGTGGGCTGCAATGAAGCGCCCGGGGAGCAATTTTGGGGTTAGGTGTCTCGCTCAAGGACACTTCGATTGTTGCCTGTAGAGGGGCTTGAACCACCGACCTTGCGGTTGCGGGTCAAGCGCTCTACCTCATGTGCCACAGCCGCCCCGTATGAAAGGTGTCACACTATTATTAGACCTGGTGGAACAAAGAACAGCCCCTTAAACAAATGTGTTTTTGTGAAATACTTTTTTATGGATAGCAACCTCATATCTGCGTAAAGCACTGAGCTGGAGTGGGAATGGGATTAGCTTAGCGTGTAGCACAAACGACTTGAAGCAGGTCGAAACAGCTACCCTGACCCTGACTTAGTTAAAACGTCCCAACTAACGCAGCTTAAGCCCACTAATTAAAAAACAGTTGGTTTCCAGATGTTTTTGATGAACACATATTTAAGTATAGGACTCTTTTTAGGCATGGTGACCCCCCTATCTGGCAACCTCACTGGCTAAATCAGGTGACTTGTAACCTTTCCTGGTTGGGGATATTGAAAGTGTTACAATTACCCAAAATCACAACCATGCACGACCTCCCCTACAGTTCAACAAACAAAATATCATAATGACCTTCAGAGAACTTTGCAGCCGTTTTGTTCCACTTTGGAGCGAGCCAGGCTAGCTTTTACCACCTGCCTCCTGTCTTAATGCTAAGCTAAGCTAACCTAACCATGTCCAGGCTTTCAGCTCAGCACTTACACACAGAAATGAGAGCGGTATCAATCTTCTTTTCTTACTTTCGCCCAAACTGTTGAACTAAATGACCACTTACATTAAATAACCTTGTAAAAAAAACAATTCTTTGTTGTTGGGAAAAGCACTGGTACTGAAGCCTGCAGTAATCCATGATTTATCTCACTCAACACCTTTATCTTCCTTATACGGCGATCATCTCTGTACCTTAATCTTTGTTTTCTGAGCCGGGTGTGGCACCCAGACAAAACATTCATCCCTTCCAACACAAATGACAAACCCTCTTCAACAAAGAAAATACCCTGTCTAACTGATGCTGGTTTTGTCTGAATTTGGGATTAATCACTGGAGAAAAGACTCAGGATGTCTGATGTATATCAGTTTGTGAAAAAAAAAATTTTTTTCCTGCTTCTCTGTTTCCCCCTTTCCCTGTTGCTTTCTCTTTGTCTAAATAAACACAGATAACAAGAGCTTACAAATTGGCTCGGATTTAATAATTGGCATTTGTACCATTATTAGTATAACATGTGTTTTCGCGGCAACCTCCTTCAAAGCCAGTATATTGCTATGACTTGGAGTCCTTTTTTGTTTGCCTACTCTGTGACAGTACAAGTGGGGGGTTTTTTCAGCAGGAGCTCTTCATACTTTAATATCCGGCTGTGTGTTCCTTCCTAAAAAAACAAACAGAGGAGTCGAGGGTGAGACCAAACACAACCACAGACTAACACAAAAAACTGTTAAGCAGGAATTCTATCCGTGAACAAGTTGTTGCCAACACAGACGGCCGTGGGCGACGAGACAAAATCCAAGTAATTGTTGTTGCTTAATGGTTTGTTCTCTGGAAAAACTGAAATCAAAGCTTTGGTGACAGACATGCTTTTTTTCTTAGCTTTAAATGACTAATAAAAGTAAAAATGAAACTGCAAATAAACCAAAAGAAAAAGTGTGTTTCTATCCTTGTTATAAGACGGATTTATTTAGACAAACCGTGTGTGGAATGTGCTTGTGTTAAAAAACCAGCAGGGGGGCTTCTGGAATATGTTTACTGGTTCAGAAAAGTCATTGTTCCTACATATCTACTAACAATTGTTCCTTTGTTTGACCGTATCCCTTATGGGAGGGGGACAATCAGAGACACATCCGGCTAGGTAGGGTAGATAACATACTGTACTGTGCATAACATCTGGAGCCACTTAACGCTTTAAAAGCCTTTATCTGATTTACCTGTAGTGTTTTTTCGGGGTAGGCATGTTTTTCTACAAATCATCATGTACTTTACAGGTTTGCTGTCTTTTTGTTTGTTTTAAAATACATGCTGTTTTAGATCTTTGGATGTACTTCTACAGTTTGAAGCCATTCGTTTTCAGTTTTCATATTACACAAATAAAAACCTTCAAAGTTACACTAAAACACAGTTGATGTTAGGAAATGGGTTGCTTTGATTTAAAGTACTAAGTATGGGTGAAGTATAGTTACTGTGATAAAACATGTATGGACCAATAAAACCACACTACATGAGTGCAGATGTTCCCTTTTCCACAATCTACAAAGCGTTTTGTTCATGACCAAGTTGACGCACATATAGGTTGTAATGCTTTCATCAGGTGACTGCAGTTGAATGAGACGTCTCACTTTTCCAGGTGTGACTTGGCCTGATCTCACCCTCCCACAGTGACTTCCGATAACAATGATGAAATAATTTGCGGTAACGTACTGAACCGATTGCGAGACATTCTCCAAAGATGATTTATGTATAGCTGTTCTTTAGGGCTGGGAGTTTGACGCAACCCAATAACGTGTTTCGATGAGTCTACTGCGGGTGACACAATTTGAAATATTTGATTAAGCAACTCAATTCAGTTTTAATTTAGTTGACTGTGGGATACCTTTTTACATTTGTAACAAATTCCACCCGTAGCTTCATACCAATGTTAACAATCAAAGATTATGGCTGCCGATTTTTTCATCTTATAATCAAAAACAATTTCCCTGATTTATCCTACTAACAATTATTATCTGAGGAAGCTCATCGACGACACCAACATGAGCCGCATGAACCGGGAGAGCGAGATCGAAACCCTGAAAGAGGAGCTCATCCACCTCAAGAAGAACCACGAAAATGTGAGTATGATGGCACAATCAAATCCAAACCACGACTTAAGAGCCCATGAGTTTCAAATCTTAAGTCTTTCTTAATAATAATAATATTCAAATTGGGGAATAAAACATCTGGATGTATTTATTAAAAGTTTACCGCTCAATAAGTTTTTCAGTCGCATGTGTGTGTATTTGCTTGCATGTGTGCACCTCTGTGTCCGTCTGTCAACAGCTAATCTCGTGTGGTTGCGGTCATTAATGGTTTTTGAAAAACACGTTTGATTGACAACATGCTTGATTGACTTTTATATATCGTCGTTGTACGCTGACTTATCGCTATTCTTAAAACACAGAGCAGGACTGACAGATTTTGTTCCAAGGAAGCGTTTAAACGATCAACGCGAAGCAGTACTACTACTACTAGTTTTAGCTTCACAGAGCCGCTTCACAAATGAATACTGAGAGCGTATCTGTTGCGTGAGACGTGCGAGTGAAAGTACGCGTTTGATACACTTGCAATGAAGATGGAGGGCCACTGTGGGGGGGGGGGGGGGATCTGCACTCCTAGTCCACCTTTCTAATTGCTAATGTAATTAACACTACTTGTTGTGTTACAATATCTTCTAGGAATTTGTGAATTAAAGAGATAAAATAATGTTCTTGGACACCATTCATTCTAATCTCCAAGTTATTGAATTCCATTGAGTGCTTAGAACTGGGCTCAGGAAGTTTGTGAAGGACAAAGGCATGCTGTGAGCGATTTTGCGGTTTAGGCCTGTGGAAAAGAGGGAGGTGACTCAGGGTGAGGGGGGAGTGTTCTTAGGGGCGGACCTGAGGGCCCGCAAGGTTTATATAGTGTAACAGCTTCCCCTCTCCTCCTGCCTTATGTCTGTGAGCTCCCGTCTCTGTCTACCCAGCCTGTGCTGCTCTCTCTCTCTCTAACTCACAATCTCTCTCACTGAGTTCCACGCTCTCCCAGCCACAATGAAAACCTCCAGGCAAAGTACCTACTCTGTGCGCTCCTCCACCAGCAGCAAGACTCCCAGCATGTCATTCCAACGCACCTCCGCCTCTCCTGTCTACAGGGCCCCCACCATCCACGGCGGGGCCGGCGGGACCCGCATCAGCATCTCCTCCAGCTCCCGCCACGGACTGGGAGCCGGCATGATGGGGTCAGGGGGCTCTGGGGCTGGGGGCTACTCCAGCAGTGTGCAGGTGAGCGGGAACAGCGCCGACATCATGGGCAACGAGAAGTTTGCCATGCAGAACCTGAACGACCGTCTGGCCAGCTACCTGGACACAGTGAGGAACCTGGAGCAGGCCAACCACAAGCTGGAGATCAAGATCAAGGAGGCCCTGGAGAAGAGCGGGCCCGACTTCAGGGACTACAGCAAGTACCAGGCCGTCCTGGATGACCTGAGACAGAAGGTGAGAGCAGACGGGAGGGAATGGGCATGGGAGGATTTGTTAAGTGTCGAGTTCAGGGAGGGAATTGAAAGATGATAACCTCAGGTTGACTTATGGGATGATAAAGGTATTGAGAAGATGTGATGCAAGTAGGATTGAGCAAGAAATGTGTAAAAAAAGAACAACATGTCATGACTGTGTTTACACAGTTCAAACCCAAATATTCTTTTGTAACCAACCTAAACTAAACCCCATCATTACTTGGCACAGTGCCTGCTGCCACTCTGGGGGCCAGCGGGGTCGTGGGGATGAGGGCGGGACCGGAAACTGTATGGTTGAGGAATGTTGGGAGCCTCAGCGGGGGGGTCAGAGAAACAGGAAAGCAGTGAGAATCCAAAAAGCACAAGAGAGTCCAGGAATTGGAAAGGCCCACACATTCATCATGACTTTTAACGACCTGACTCCGCTTTGTTTAGCCGGAAACAAACCCTGGCCTGGTGTTGGTTGAACAATGGCGGTACACACTGAGTACAGTCACTGCTACTGTGTGTACATTAAATATAAGGTGATAAGGGAGGGAAGGAGGAAAAGTCCACTCACTTAATGTGAATCCAATAGTCTGAGGTGGAGCTTTTCTAAGACTTGTTTTAAAAGCAATTCATCTGATAACGTAAATGACTTAACACTTACCTGTACGCCCAATTTCATTTTAGAACTGAAAGTAAATTACATGACCGGGAAGATTAGTAAATGATTCACCCCGGGTTTTCCCCCACTGACTGCAAGAGGAAGAAAAAAGACGGGATTGACTGAAAGGGAATGGACTGTGACCCTAGTCTTGCTGATGCTCTTTATTCAAAGTTAAATTTGTAGAAAATGAAGTGCAGTTTCCAAATGGAACTTTCCAGTTGGGCCCAATGGAGCAATACCTAAATACTGTTTGTGTATGTGGGGAGGAAAAAGTGTCTTTTTCTGAACCTTTTCCATGTGGGAGCTGGACAGATGTAGCAACATAGATGTCAAACCCTCCTTTTGAGAAATGATGACAGATAAAATGGGCAAAAGGGGAGGCTAACAGCCCAAGGTCAAAATTGCCTCATATTTTTTTTCCCTTTTGGAGTGATGCAAAAATCACTCAAATGGTGTTCTCCACCCTCAGCCCCCATGTGAGAAAACAGAGACTCCCACGCCGACACAAAACGCACACAGTCAACTACCCATTCAAACACACACACACACACACACACACACACACACACACACACACACACACACACACACACACACACACGCATGCTTAACAAAAGCCAACACCAACTTCCTCATGCAAATCACCTGCCTCGGCCGTGCTGACAGGATAGATCCTGTTCCACGGGGAAAGAACAGTTGCTGCTGATTGGCTCGTGGACTCCGTCACCTGGATTCCCAGCCCTTATCTGCCGTACCGTGACAGCTAAAGCAAATACTGCAACCATCTGGCTGTCCTTATTTGACGTTTACTCTTTTTCCTTTCATGCTGAACCTGTTACTACTTATATCAATAAAGACATTTAACCAAGTAATAATAATAACTTTATTTATATAGCACCTTTACAAACATAGTTTAGAAAATGCTTTGACAGACAAAGCAAGGCAAAAGCAAGGCAATAAACAACAGAAAGCTCAACAAAGCAAGGCAAACCAAGGTTACATTTTAAACCTGATAAAATAGTAGAATAGATGAAACAATAAAACCAATCAATATGATAGGAACAAACTAAGAAATTATGACATCACATAAAAGCCAGTCTGTTTTAAAGGACAGAATTTTTTAATTCAAGTGAAGGCAGTTTAAATAGTGCTGGTTTACCTAACTTAAAGGAACAGTTGTCTGTGCTGCCCGTCCTCAGTTTGCAAACCTAAAATCCCCTCTTTCTCTTCACCATGTCCCAGGTGTTCGACGCCACTACCGACAACGCCCGCCTGATCCTCAACATCGACAACGCTCGCCTGGCGGCTGATGACTTCAGGGTGAAGTGAGTTCCACCCGCTGACTGTAAAGCCAGACATCTTTGGGGCACATGTTGTTTGACAATCATAACTCATCACGGTCGATGGAGCCCTTTTAGTTGGGTCGTCATTTAAGAGTCATGGCAAACACAGCTGTGCTGAATATTGTATGCTAAGCAAATACTTTCCACATATGTTCAAACTTGGAAAGATACCTTAAAAAAAGATTGTTGGCAACCAGGTGTAGGCCAATTCAGTAGCTATATGTCAATGAGTTATTCAGTCAGTAATTCCTGATGAGTAGATTCACAAAGTGAATATGAGCATCTGTACCAGGCTTTGACCGTACCCTCACTGCCCTGCCCTAGATTTGAGTCCGAGCTGGCCATCCGCCAGTCGGTGGAGGCCGACATCGTCGGTCTGAGGAAGCTCATCGACGACACCAACATGAGCCGCATGAACCTGGAGAGCGAGATCGAAACCCTGAAAGAGGAGCTCATCCACCTCAAGAAGAACCACGAAAATGTGAGTATGATGGCACAATCAAATCCAAACCACGACTTAAGAGCCCATGAGTTTCAAATCTTAAGTCTTTCTTAATAATAATAATATTCAAATTGGGGAATAAAACATCTGGATGTATTTATTAAAAGTTTACCGTTCAAAAACTTAACAAATCCGACTGATTGTACCGGCAACATTAGCAAACAACCCAACAACTGTCGTCACATTTTGACTTAAATATGACTTAACTTTCATGATAGGGTTGGTAATCTTGAGAAACTAGCAAGAGTATGCAAGATTTTCAAGAATTATTCAACCCTAAAAAAACTCTTTCCCAATGAAAGCAGCTTGCTGATTCCAAAGCCACTCCCCCAAAATTATCATTATGAGTGTAAACAATGAAGATGGTTATTGTTAGTACTCACATTGACTCATGTTTTTACAGTTACCCACTTCAAACCAGTAAAAATAGCTCAAAATAGCAACCAGGGTCTTTAACATAAACTTAAGCTCTGGTTTTGTACATTTAGTCAGTGAAAGTCAAAGCTCGTATTGCATGCGGCATTTCAAGTGCTGCTTTCAACAAAGTCTGATGAAATCCAAACAAAAGTCACATTCAAAAGACCTCCGGACATTTCAGCAAGCAGTCACACCTTTCAGAAGGCTTGAATAAATATTTGCTTATCTCTCCATAATCCCCTTCAACATCATCAAAGTGTGTGACGCCACGACTGCAGCCGACACGTCCTCAACCGGCTGCAGGGCGCTCTTGGGTGCAAGCTGGAGAAAACAACAGTGGGAAGACGGCGGTTTGTTAAGATAGCTGAAATATCTTTATGTGAATTTTGTGGGAAACCTTATCGTAAAAAATGGTCCCCGTCCATATTTGGCAACGGAGAGAAAACCAAGGAATTCAAATAACTATCATTTAAGTGCATGAGCCAAAACCCAACCACACATGCTGTATCCAACATGTTCTCTCTTCCAACTTGTCAAATACAGCTGCTGGGTCAGTGGCCCTACGCTTCAAACTATGTCGCTCTTCACACCCCTCTAGTGTCAATTGAACACATGTCAAATTCCGCTTGTTACACGCATTCACTGTCTTTTCAAAATGGACTTCCGTTTTCGCAGGAAACAACTTGATTAGGTTTTAGAAAAGATTGTGTTAAAATAAAATGTGTTTGTTACGCAGTGATGTTGTAACATTATGTAACATACAAGACATAGTTAAGTAGGCTATGATGTAGTAATGTTATGTAATACATGTAACATAGCTATTTTACGCGATGGAATATTGTAATGTAATTAATCTAACATAGATAGGTAGGCTATACAGTATAGTTATGTAAAACAGTTAACAGTGAAATACGCTAAATTAAGTATGCAATCTAGGATCGTTATGTAATATATGTAACATAGGTAAGTAGGCTACTTTCTGTGTGTGTTACATTACATAGTGTATGTAGTTAAGTAGGCTGCCTTACCCACGTGATGGAGTAACGTTAACGTAACATATGTAAAGTAGTTAAATAGGCTACGTTATATACATGACAAAGTAACATTACATAGGCTACGTTACATATGTGACGGAGTAACGTCACGTAACATATGTAACCAAATTAAGTAGGCTAGTGTTGTTGCATAACTTAAAAGAACATTGACTTTTGGTTTAACACAAGACACAAACAGCAGTCCCTTGGGTGGAACTACTCCTTTATCACTCTTTATACTCAATAACCAGACTTCCTCCTATATTCCAGCCATAACTATGACCACGTAGAGCGTCTTAGTTAGACGCGTAGGACCACTGGAAAAGCTGACCTATTTGAGTTTGGAGTGAGTGCACTAGATTTGTGATTATGTCTATGAACCCCGCTGTCCGTATTTATTTCTGTAGGAAGTCATGGAGATTCGTAACCAGATCGCCCAGTCAGGAGTCCAAGTGGATGTCGACGCTCCTAAAGGACAGGACCTGGCTCAGATCATGAAAGAAATAAGGGCCAAGTACGAGAAGATGGCTCTGCAGAACCAGGAAGAACTCAAAACATGGCACGAGTCTCAGGTAAACGATTAACAGGGAACATTCATCTGCAAAGTCCCATTAGTGAGGTCTTAAAATCGATTTTGTTTTCTTATTTCTTTAATCTCATTCCTTATTTCAGATAACAGAAGTGCAGACCCAGGTCTGCCAGAACACGGAGGCTCTGAAGGGGGCCCAGACAGAGGTGAACGACCTGCGCAGACAGGTGCAAACCATGGAGATCGACCTGGAGTCACAGAGGAACATGGTAAGCGCTCAGTCAGCACACACTTCATTTACCCCAACGCACGCTCCGACGGCCAACTCAACATTCTCACTTCAAGACTCTCACAACGGATCTGTGGACACAAGCTTTACACTCCGGTGACCCCTCTCTATGGAGCAGTCATCAGCGAGTTGGGTTTACTGTGAAATACTTTAACCCGTTCTTTCCCTTCCCCTTGCTTATCCTCACAGAAAGCCTCTCTGGAGGGCACACTGAGGGACACAGAGATGCGTTACAACATGGAGATGGAGGCCCTCAACCACATCCTCCTGGGGCTTGAGGCCGAGCTCACACAGCTGCGTAACAACATCCAGCAGCAGACGCAGGAGTACCAGAGCCTGCTCAACCTGAAGATGAAGCTGGAGGCTGAGATCGCCCAATACAGACGGCTGCTGGACGGGGAAGACTTTACGTACGTAGAGGAACGAATCTTATCATGACAGAGTTGTCCAAACCAACCCCCCAAAAGGCAAACCATTGAATCCATCTACAAAAACTAACCTGAGACTTTTGTTCTTGATGTTTCCGTACAGGCTCCAGGACGCTCTGGAGGACCAGAGAACAGTGAAGACCAAAGTGATGACCGTCACGCAGACCGTGGTGGACGGCAAGGTGGTGTCCTCCAGCACAGAAACCAAGAACCTTTGAGTCCCAGAAGCAACCGCCTGACACTCCCATCAATCACCGTTGCCGCATCCTAACACTAACACATAATTGGGCAAAATGTATCTCCTTTCTTATTACTTATTGAGAGCGCTAACCGCTGACCCAGCAATTTCTTTGACTTCATGGGTATATACAGCTGCTCCAAAGGTATATGAAATAAAACTGGATTAGAGGAAAACTGAATCATCATTCATTTATTTATTTCATCATGATTTATTTATGAGTTTGAGAATTGGAGAACTGTGCACTTCTTTTTATTTTTTTTCAGAGTGAAACTAATTGAAGACATTGAAAATGTCAAAGTAATAAAATAGTCCAAATGAATTCAAAACAAGCTTTATGCATCATCATCTTTGGTTTTCTTTCTGTCCAGTTAATTCTGCCTGTTGCGCTGTCATTTTCCCAGATTTCAATAAAGTCCATCAGAGAAATGTATCTTGGTGTGAACATGGTGTTGTTGTTTGAAACTCAAAATGGATTACGTCAGATAAATTTGATTATATGATCATGTCATTAACATGAATAAATCGAACATATCAAGACAGAAGACAGTGATAGGAACAATAACAGCTTTGACTCCCAAAAGCGATTTTGGGAATTCTTGAGAAGAATAAAATGTGAGACACACTGAACTTTTGGCAGGTGTCTAAACGAAACAAAATGGAAAACTTATTTTTAACCCTTTTAAATCACATCCCTGTCATATTGGGCATATATTTAACAATATATGCAAGAATATTAAATGTATTTATTGTACTGTATAAATCAAATCATATATGAAATATGAAGTGTGCTTATGTAAGCTTGTACCAACCAATTTCAACTAATAATATCATATCATCAGTCTAGCAATCAATATGCAACATTTAGCATCAAGGGAGGGGTTGGTGGAGTCCCCTGTAACTCCGTGTCGCCCTTCATTCTAAGCACACTCTCTTTTTAACGGCCCAATCACATGCAAATGATTAGATTGAAATCCATGTTTTAACTCTACACTGTTACAATTATTTCACAAAGGAATACGTCACAGTGCAGAAGCTAAAAACTCTCCAAGTTCCGTTTCACTGGGACTTGGAGCCCGGGACTAAATTAGGCCCCAGAGTTCATGTATGATGAGCATTATGTCCTTCATTCCAGTCACTTTAGCTTGCAGTTTTTCTTCTTCTCCAATGTGAAAGTTGTACTGCTACCTTTACAACCACTGTGCCAAAAACATCAAAGGAGACCTTACTGCCGGGTTCAGAGCAACATTAAAACCCTGTGAAAAGAAACGCAGCACCCTCATTCATTTCGATGAGAACGCTATTTTGCTAGAGCGGGCGTGCAAATGCGGGATCCCCGTGCAAAAGTATATGCAAGTGCACATTCCTAGTGGATTATCATATAACCTGACCCGGGTAATTCTACTGCTTATACTGAGATCGTGGAGATGAAGGAAGAAATGATTGTTCCCTTGACAACTAACCAGAGTTGAAGAAAACATTGTCATACTATCATAAACCGCTGCACAATAATTTTGCATCTGATAGGCCTTTTTTTTATTACTGCTGTTACTCTTTCAGAATAGTATGTACCAATTAAACCCAGTCAGTTAAAGGATCAGCTCATTGTAATTCTATATTTCACTTATTGTCAACAAAAAAACAACTGTCTGTCACTCAATACTTTTTAACCTCCCTAATACTTCTGTGGCTCCAACACAGAAATCCTCAAAAAATGGGTCACTTATATGCACCCTGTCTTTCAAATGGAAGATAATAAACAGCTGGGCATTGTAGTTTTTCAGTTAACTTCACTTTAACATGATGCTTTTGTTGGGGACTATTTTCAGCTGCGTATGAATTCATATTTAGCGCTCGGGAACCTAATTGCAGAAACGTCCTGAGTCTGAAATCTGTTATGTTATCTCAGTTTAGGATGGCATGCAGGATTTTTTGGTGTGTTCCAACTGCATTTAGGAAAAATCCTCTCTTATCGTAGGATAAATTAGGAATCCTAAATTCGGATGGCATAGAGCCCGTCCTGAATTTAAAATAACAATAAAGACAGAAGCACTATAGTTAGGTCTGTATGGCAAAGACAATGAAAATGGGGAACATATATGAAATATGATTGAAAGACTTCTCAAACAATGTAACGCTTTTAATTTTCCATACCACGTATCAATGGGTATGTATATATACTGTATATTGACTACCAAGTCAATTAAATACTTGAAAAAAAATGGGGTTTCCTCTCCTCCACCGACACAATAAGGCCTCCGACTCTAGCTATAATTAAAAGCCTGTCTTTTTTTGTCTAGAGCCGTTGATATTATTGCTTTTTCATTCCTATCAAAGACACAGGCAGTCGGTTGAATATTCCAAACACACACGCCTTACAGGATGAGAGCCAATTGAAGAATGGCATTTACAGTTTTATTTAGTCTTTCTTAAGATAAGATAAGAGGTCTGAAATAGGATAGGACACACCCATGACTTTATGAATTGATTCTGTAACAGGATGTGAGAACTTTTGCTATCCTTGAAACGTAAGTTAAGAAAAGACAAGCATTTAAAATATTTTTTTCTGTATTAACTTTTTTCAATTCAATTCAGTTTATTTTGTATAGCCCAGAATCACAAATTACAAATTTGCCTCAGAGGGCTTTACAATCTGTACACATGCAACATCCTCTGTCCTTCCCTCACATCGGCACAGGAAAAACTCCCCTAAAAAAAAAAAAAACCCTTTGACAGGGAGAAAAAAGGAAGAAACCAATGGGAGAGCGACAGAGGAGGGATCCTTCTCCCAGGATGGACAGAATGCAATAGATGTCATGTGTACAGAATGAACAGCATAACAGAGATACAACACATTCTATGTATATGACATAAATGATTCATATAATAAGACTACTTATAATAACAGCAGCAATTATTATAGTAGAATTATAATTATGAAAATAGGGATAGTAATGTGATTAATAATAATAATGGAAGTAGCAGTGGGTGTCAGTCGGCTCACAGCAGGAGGCACGACTACGGTCCACGTACCACAACGATTCATGGAAACCTGCAGAACGAGAAAGCAAAAAGGGCTTCAGGGTGGAAGTAAAGCTAAAATATATAGCATATCTATCTAGGGGCTGGACCAAGGCGAACCTGAGCCAGCCCTAACTATAAGCGCTATCAAAAAGGAAGGTCTTAAGCCTGCTCTTAAAAGTGGTGAGTGTGTCTGCCACCCGGACTGAAACTGGAACCTGGTTCCACAGAAGAGGAGCCTGATAACTGAAGGCTCTGGCTCCCATCCTACTTTTATATACTCTAGGAACCACAAGTAACCCTGCATTGATGGAGCGCAGCTCTCTAGTTGGGTAATATGGAACTATAAGTTCCTTAAGATAAGACGGTGCCTGGCCAGCTAGAGCTTTGTAGGTAAGTAAAATAATTTTAAATTCTATTCTTGATTTAACAGGGAGCCAGTGCAGAGAAGCTAATACTGGAGTAATATGATCTCTTTTCTTAGTTTTTGTTAGAACACGTGCTGCAGCATTCTGGATCAACTGTAAAGATCTAAGAGACCTATTAGAGCAGCCTGATAATGAGTTACAGTAATCTAGTCTAGAGGTAACAAATGCATGAACTACTTTTTCTGCATCGCTTTGAGACAGGATTTGCCTGATTTTCGCAATGTTACGTAAATGAAAAAAGGCTGTCCTTGAGATCTGTTTTATATAAGAGTTAAAAGACAGATCCTGGTCAAAGATAACTCCAAGGTTCTTAACGGTAGTGCTGGATGCTAGAGCAATGCCATCTAGAGAAATCATATCGTTAGATAATTGATTTCGAAGGTGATCTGGGCCTAGTAGGATAACTTCTGTTTTTTGGAGTTTAACATTAAGAAGTTACAGGTCATCCAGGTTTTTATGTCCGTAAGACATGCTTGAAGTTTAGAGAACTGGTTAGTTTCGTCTGGCTTAATTGATAGATATAACTGGGTATCATCTGCATAACAATGAAAGTTTTGTGTTTTCTGATAATATTCCCCAAGGGAAGCATATATAAGGTAAATAAAATAGGTCCAAGAACAGACCCCTGTGGAACTCCGTGACTGACCCTGGTTTTCATCGAGCTTTCATTGTTTACATATACAAACTGAGATCGGTCTGATAAATACGACTTAAACCAGCTAAGTGCGGTTCCTTTAATGCCTATTAGATGCTCCAATCTCTGTAATATAAGCACTAAGGTCTAGCAATACAAGTACAGAGACAAGTCCTTTGTCTGAAGCTATTAGAAGGTCATTGGTAATTTTCACCAGTGCCGTCTCTGTGCTATGATTCACTCTAAATCCTGACTGAAAATCCTCAAATAAACTATTGTTATGCATAAAGTCACACAGCTGATTTGCTACTGCTTTCTCAAGGATCTTAGAGAGGAACGGAAGGTTAGATATAGGTCTATAGTTAGCCAACACCTCTGGATCAAGAGTAGGTTTCTTAAGAAGAGGTTTAATTACAGCTAGTTTGAAGGCCTGTGGTACATGGCCCCTTAGTAAAGACAGATTGATCATTTCTAATAAAGAATTGCTAATTAAAGGTAAAACTTCCTTAAGCAGCCTAGTTTCTAAGAGACAGGTGGAAGGTTTAGACTTAGAAATAATTAAAGTCAATTGTTGAAGGTCGATGGGAGAAAAGCCATCTAAATATATTTCAGGTTCTACAGCTGTGGATCGATCGGTACTGGTTGAGGGCAGTAGATTAATATCTTTTTCTCTAATAGTTAGAATCTTATCATTAAAGAAGTTCATGAAGTCACTACTACTGAGGTTTATAGGAATACACGGCTCAACAGAGCTGTGACTCTCTGTCAGCCTGGCTACAGTGCTGAAGATAGGATGAATGCCGTCTCTCCTAATCAGACCAGGTTTTCCCCAGAAAGTATGCCAATTGTCTACGAAGCCCACATTGTTTGCAGGACACCACCTCGACAGCCAGCGGCGGAATGATGACATGCGGCTATACATCTCATCATTGAGATGTATAGCCGCATGTCTATACATTTTTTTTTTATCATAATGAAGGAATATATTACCCAGTGTGGGTCTTTGATGTGTTTTTACAACAATGGCACTCTATAGCACAGAGGAATAAGATCTTACAAAAATTGAATACACAGACAACTTTTGTTATATAATAGGATCCTTTTTTTTTATCTTTTCATGGAATCTGCTGACCACAAAAATAAATACAAGCATGGTCAGCCTTATGCTTTAAGCTGCTGTTTATATCATCGTTACCACAGATACAGCTCATTTACTACATACTATTGATATGAAGATGTCAGCGTACATACCTTTTTTGCCTTTGACTGATTTGTTGACATAGGGTGTTTTGGAGACAAAGTCTAAGCAAGAGGGCTAAAGGTTAAAATGTATATAGATAGGATGGGAGTGGCAGGATGGATTATTGCCTTCTCAGAGTGATATATAAGACCCGAATACCCGCTTCCTCCACTCTCATCTGCCAAACCCCTCTGCACCAGGACGCACGGCTTCTCCCTCTGATTGATCAGCACTCTACTTCTAGCGATGGAGCCAATGATTAGACGCCAGAATTCTCAAATTCTTGGTGTCCATTCGACACCCAGACCCCTACAGATGGAGAGGGCCTATGCCCACAGTGTGAGCGGAGGGGCGGGGGGGCATGGGGTCAGGATCTCCACAGGCTACGGCACGCGGGTCGGCAGCAGCTTCGGGGGTGGGTATGACTACCAGTCCTCTGGGTCAACCTCTGGAACCATCATGAACGAGAAGAGCACCATGCAGCACCTGAACGACCGGCTGGCCAGCTATCTGGAGACGGTGAGGAGCCTGGAGAAGGCCAATGGCATTCTAGAGATCAAGATCATGGAGACCATCGAGAAGAAAGGCCCCTTGGATGGAAGGGACTTCAGCAAGTACAACGCAATCATCACGGAGCTGAGGGCCAAGGTCAGTCATATGGACACTTATTGCGAATCATTAAGTGAAAGCAAAAAGGTCTCTTTTTATCCTATTTCAGAACAAATTGCCAGTGATAAATCTTGGTCTCCTTAGGTATTCTAGTTTTACAACAATGCAATCTCTCCAAGAGAAGGAAATGGTAATTTCGCACAACATCTATTTTATAGTACTGGAACTTTAAATGACCAAGATTTCGATGCTATGTCCACTTTCCTTCCCTTGAAATCCTCACATGATTTTGGAGCCAAAGCCATTCCAGACTGAGGCACTTTTTTATTATTATACATTATTGGTTTATCCAAGAGAGTTCATGGACCTCTCTGAATGATTTCATAACATTTATTACATCTAGTTGAACTCTTATCTTCACCTCTTTGTGGAGCTATGAGAGATTTTTGAGCTTTGCTCTTTTATGGCTTACAGCGTGCTATCAAAGGCATCTCTTTAAGCTGCACAATATGTCAAAGGGAAAGTTACAGCTTGCAGTCCATCAAATTGACTGTGGGAGGATAGAGTGCCACTGCAGTATGTTTGCATTTCACACAATTAAAATTCCCCCCCAAATTCATATCTTCCAGATATTAGACATGGTCCAGGGCAATGCTCATCTTGCTATTTCTGTCGACAACGCAAGACTGGCTTCCGATGACTTCAAAATGAAGTGAGTGTTCGGCTTTCCATCCAAAATTAAACAAGCCCTCCATCCGGTGTGAAGGTATGTGATGTGCGTTTTATTTTGTCAGGATGGAGTACGAGATGTCCTTGCGTCAGGCGGTGGAGGCCGATGTGTCTAGACTAAGGAGGCTTCTGGATGACACCAACGTTGGTCGCCTGCACCTGGAGAGTGACATTGAGTCTCTGAAGGAAGAGTTGATCAACCTGAGGAAAAACCACGAGATGGTGAGGGACACTGGTCAGAAAAGGCTACATTTGTCCTCATCTGACTAAATGATGAAATAGCAATTCAAAGAGAAAAATAAACCCAATACTAGACTGTTATTACTCAATATTATGGCAATTAGGTATTTGCCTTTACATCCTTGCACCGGATAATCCCACTAACCTTGTTCAGGAAATCACTCCCTGACTATTTCCCCCATCAACAGGATCTTGCTGAATTGCATGCCCAGATCACCCAGGTTGGCGTCCGTGTGGATGTTGACGCTCCTAAAGGACAGGACCTGGCCAAGATCATGGAGGAGATGAGGGCCAAGTATGAGAAGATAGCCCAAAAGAACCAGGAGGAGCTCAAGAAATGGCATGACTCTCAGGTAATTCATCAATGCCACGATTCGTCTTTGGGTTAAGTAGTACCTATTCTATGTACTATTAGTATTTTATCTTGTGTCCAGATCACAGATGTGCAGTTCCAAGTGACTGAGAGCTCAACAGCCCTGAAGGAAGCCACAACTGTGATGTCTGATACTAGGAGGAGGTGTCAGACATTGGAAATTGAAATGCAGTCCGCACTTAGTCTGGTAAGAACACTGCTCAGTGGTCATGGCATAATTATCGCACTGGCATGACTGGTATCAATACTTTCAACCAACTCTTGGCAATAAAGCCAGGACCAGAAATTCGATTCCCCTACGGCATCAATCTTATGCGCTTTTGCTTCACCTCTTTACAGAAAGCGTCCCTGGAGGCCACCCTGCGCGACATCGAGATGCGCTACAACATGGAGGTAGAAAAGTACAACGCCGTCATCCTGAGGCTGCAGGAGGAGCTGACTCGCATCCGTACCGACATCCAGCACAACACAAGGGAGTACGAGAACCTTCTCAACATCAAGGTGAAACTGGAGGCCGAGATCGCCGAGTACAGGAGGCTGCTGGACGGCGAGGCCAACTTTAAGTGAGTATGAGGAAGAAACGGGGGAAAAAGTGCTCCGTTCTTACCTTTGCTGAAAGCCAAACATACATTGTGAGCTGACGGATATTAAAGCACTGGTTATCTCGGGGAGGCTTATGCAAATGTCGTTCAAATTTGCGCATGCAAACATGAAGCGACGTTGATATGGAAAGTAGTTGTTCATCCGTCAATACAATACTCTTTCCATAGCTCTTGTTTCAACTGCTTTATATCAGCATGTGGATATACCAGATAAGACCCAGTATATATTTGATGCCAAAATAGTGGCATGAGGATCTAATTACCATGACTACGTTTTGTTTTACTCATTACAAAGAATAACCTTGTATTCATTTTGCTGTTTTGTTCACTGTTACAGTCTAGAGGATGCAGTTGATCCAAAGATGGTCCAGACCAAAGTGGTGACAGTCACTCAGACTCTGGTGGATGGCAAAGTGGTGTCAGAGAGCAAGGACGTCAAATCAAGTGAAAAGGTTGCTAAAAATTAAAAACTGATTGAGGAAACCCCTTTGTAGCCAAAAAATAAACTGAACAATACAAATATCATTATGTCTGACTGTTTTTTTTAGCTTTGTGTTAAGGAGCAAACAATCAATACAATCACAGCTATGCATTTATTACCTATCTGGTGATTATCTGACACATATTATTTCATAATTTGAATTCCCTTAAAGGAATAGATTGATTTTTTGGGTACTATGTATATTCACTACTTTGTCCAAAATTGGAAAGAATATCGATACCTCTTCCGTGTGTGGACCTTAGATAGGAAGCGATAAAGACTGGAGACAGTTAACATGGGTCTCTCAGGGTAACAAAATGTAACAAAACAACTTTAGTCCAGATAACTTTTTCCCCTGCATACAGTCTTTATGCTAAGCTATGCTAAACCGCTGGTTGCAAAAAATGATCTTCTCATCTAACCCTAAAAAGATAAATAAGCAAATAAGCTTGTTTTTTCTTATTTGTTCTTGTAATTTTTTTATGTTGGGAAATTATTTCCAAATATAATACAACTCAAAGTTGCACAAGTAACAGACTTTGAGAATCTCATAATGAAACAGAAATACGCATAGACACTGATGGCTGTCTGGCCTCCTGCCACCGACACCCCACAAAAACACACACCCAAGTCTGCTGTGTGTGCGGGAAATTCTTCCAGCTTCTGAGAAATTCACATTCTGACCTGCAGTTCTTAAGCCTTGTCCCGTAAAAGGCAGAGGGCCCCGTTTCCCATGCCTTGTCCAAGCAACGCTTTGGCTCTGCTTTCTGTTTATTTACATTCACATTAGTCAGTCTGGTTTCTGTGAGATACAACTTCCTTTGGTCTCTGATGAATTGCTGCATAACTTAATCACATGTTGTGCAAAAGATTTAGATAATTGGCTGTTACATTTTTGGACAGTTTATGTGTCGTGATGATACGGCATGAACTCAACCTTTACCAATCAATCCACCATTCATCATCATAATGTCATGTTTTTTTGGAAATATTAAATTGCAACATTCCACAGACAGCTCCATTAATCATTCTGCCAGATCCAATTCAAGACTTGGCTCCCAATTGCATCTGACAACAAGTAAAAGTTTCGTAATTTGCGGCAGTTTCCCTACGGCTGTTATATAAAGTGTGTAGCTCCTCGTGTCAGTCTCGCTGTCAGTTATTGTGGGTGAAGTCGTAAAGCTGTCTTCCCTAACACTCTGAGCCTTTGTTGCAGCTTTGACTCTGCCACCTCCTTCAGCCAGACGGAGGCTTGGCAGAGACCAGAGAATTCCAGAGAAAGAGTAGAAAAGAAGGGATTGCAGGACTGATGGACATAGGAGATAGATGGGCTGGGGGAGAGGGCACAAGTGCATGTCTCTGCTGCATGCCTGTAATTCCTCAGGGCCCCACAAAGAACTGGCTCAACAATACCTTTATCTCTGCATGGAGAGAGGAGGCCCTCTGAGGATTTACTTTGCTTTGTCATTAATCACCAAAGAATCTAAGCAACCTAAGTCAAACTGGATGGTGCAACGAGGCTAAGAAGTTACCATAGCTTCCTTCAATTATTAGCCTCCACAGCTCCAGCGTTCACTCAATGCTGTTGTTATGGCTTATTGACAAATACGTTTTCACTCCCAATTCTTCAAAATATTACACTCCAGTTATCCCTCGAGTTTTGGACGTGTCAGGGACAGGGTGCAAGTTTTACATGCATACAGTCTCTCTTTTCAAAAATAACATTTCAAAAAAAATAGTGCTTGGTCTCAGAAAAATGTTGCAATCCCCCCGAAATAAAACGTGAATACTTTCCGACTTTTTAAACATACCAAACTGTTTCAGGTGCATTGCTTCACCCGAACCGCCTACTTTTTCAAATTTAGATCTATTTCTTCTTCGAGAAAAAAAGGCCTGTAAAGGTTAATCAGCAGCTAATTATAGTACAGAGTACAGATAAACAGTTTAAGGTGGAGCGTAGGAGCCGAGTTAGGCCAGAGGCCACTGTTTCATCTCATTCTCTCTTTCCCCCAGTAAACATTTAACAGGCTGAGCATAGATAAACCAAGAATCATCTCTCACGCACTCTCTCCGTCGCATATAAACACACATTCTTTATGTTTCCCTCTACTCCACACATCTGTTGGGTGTGTCAGGCTTGAGTCAGACCAGTGCTCCCAACACACTTGGGACTCCTCCCAGTGGGAGCAAAAGAGGGGTGGTTTGAGGGAACAGTGGTGGATGGAGAAGGGTGTGGTGTGTGTGTGTGTGTGTGTGTGTGTGTGTGTGTGTGTGTGTGTGTGTGTGTGTGTGTGTGTGTGTGTGTGTGTGTGTGTGTGTGTGTGTGTGTGTGTGTGTGTGTGTGTGTCTGAGGACAAGTTTAGGAGACGTGAGAACACCCAGACAGAAGGGTGGGATAAAATCAGGGGAAAGTAAGCGGAGAGGAATGGAGGCAGTGATGGCAGAAAGAAAAAACAAATAATTGAAAAAAAGCTGCAGAACATTCACTCTGATTGGCAGAATAAACACTCAACCACAGGAAGCGTTTCCAATCAACGGCTGCAATCAAATGCCAAACGGTGGCGAGTAAATTATCTCGACACACCAAAATGAGATCTTTGGCCAACATCACAGAACATGACAGATTAGTAAAGATACTAAAGATTTCCCCTTAAATGACTTCTGGGAACATCAAACTTTCTTTTTTTATTAGCAGTTAAACAGTTACTGGAAGTCTCACCATTATTTTAGGCTACCAATGTGCGTAAGAGTTGTGGAGGTCCAGGGCAGTGGAGAGGTGAAAGTGGATGGGGGGGAAAAGCGAATATAAAGGGGAAAGGAAGAAACTGAAAGAGAGTGATAGATGAAAAGAGGCAAAACAGGAGTGTGGGAGAGCATGACATGTGAAGGAGGAGGCATGGGGGCGGATTAAGTAAGAACAAAACTGGGCAGTGTTCCATCCAGCCACCGGTTTCTCTCCCCATTTTCCTTTTCCAGCCCTGTAGAGTGGGCAGAGAGAGAGAGAGAGAGAGAGAGAGAGAGAGAGAGAGAGAAGCATGGAAATCCAAACCAAAAGTGAAGCTGAGTTGGCTGAACTCATCGAATGACTCATGCGTCTGGTTTCCGTGGAAATAACCCAAAAAGAACTCGGTGACCAGAAAGTCGCAAGCCATACACCCTAAAGGAGCGAGATGATTACCGGCTGTAGCTCTGCTAAAAATACAGCGGTGCGATGAACCAAGCCTGAAACAACTGCTGCAGAAAAGTATGCAAAAGCCGAGGTTCAACGAGTTAAATACTCAATTTTCACTCAGCTTTCAGGCAGGCAGCCATTTCCGATTCACGTTATCCAAAGCGGTTTCATTAACTTTGAAGTTTATTTCCAATGAGTAACTAACTCACATTCCAGAGTGAAGGGTAAATGATTAAGCTGACAGTGTGGACTGTGCTGCTCTGTTCAGAGGTAAATGATAGGACAGTAAGCAGGATACAGTCCAATAACTGATGTATGTTCAGCTGTCATGAAGGTCAGGGCACAACTCAGACGGCCCGATGCCACCCATCCATACAGGATGCCACGAGGGTTTGCCACGTCACACTTTCATGATACAGTGGACAAAGGACAAAAAGGACAGAGGAACTGCCAACAATACTATTTGCATCTGTGAGGAATAGCCAATGTGGCTATTCACAACCGGGTGAACCAGTGGCAGAAACAAGCACATAGTTTTCCATAGCCAAATATGCTATTTGCAGCCGGCCCTTGCACACATCGTTTTCTTTTGTTCCCTATTTATAACCAAATTGGAATTGAAAACTGGAAATAATAAGAAGAAGAAAAAAAATGGAAAAAAAGTCAACTCAGTGTAAAATTAGGTTTCTCACAGGACTCAAAGCCAAGTCTTCTGGATGCTACTCCCTAGAGAGTATTTCAATTTAAACTGCTACTATTACTTCTACTACTAAATCTTAGCTTTTTGGCTCGCTAACTATCAAATGAACACTTTGTTTCATGATGTATATTTCTTACAACAAAATGAGGAATGAGCAAACTACAACTACTTCTATCAAGATGAAGTTGTAAAATCAGCCATGTGTAGTTTTTAGCGGCACACAGTAGGAACTATAAACTTGTCTCCTCAAAGACCACAGACCCAGCTCCACCCTCACTTTTCTTTCCAACCCCCCTGACACCTCACCCTCCCATCCACAAGATCCAGAGTGGCCGAGGTTTTTTGGAGTGTGAGTGACAGAACATACCAATCCTGCATTTTTCATCATTTATCCTTGGTTCGTTTGATATCTAACGTTAAGTTATTTTTGGTGCGTTCGCCACAGAATGTCCAGCAATGCGAGTGATCAGTGCATCTGCGCGAGCCCCTTCACTGCAGAACCTGTTCGGGCATCAAAACTACTGGTTTTAGGACAACACCCTGGTTTGGGTTAAAATAAGTACATTTGTTATGCTCGTTACGAAGCTGACATTCGTGGTTAGGTACGTAGGTTACATAACAAAAGTATGTTAAATTAAGCTGTAGGGTAACGATATTCAATAAAACGTCCCATATATTCCCATAAGATGCAAACTCTTGTCTTTGTCGCTGGACAATATAAGACATGGTCAATACCAGCTGACATGAAAGAACAATTCAAACTTGCCCAATTGAAACAAGCTCCAACTTCTAATGAATCTATAACGTAGCCGAGTTTGTTCGCTCCAACAAAATGAGGTATGATACAGTGTATCAAAGCAGTGCGGAGAGTTATCATTGTAATCCTTGTTTTTATTTATTTTTCTGTCCTTGGTTGTTTAATATTTCATGTTTAGAAATAATATTGTTTTCCTTCTTTTAGATATTTTAAAAATACAGCTTGTAAATTGTTTGTAAGCACACACACAGCTGTCTTTAATTTCAATATTAGGTGGGTTCCTTTTACAAGCCTTCAGGGGCTTATTCATCCCACCTGTGCGTTCTATCTCGGTATTGTATATTTCTTCTCTTTATTTATTTTATTATATTCACAAATAAAGAGCTAAAGGAATGAGCAAAGGTGTTGAGAATTAGGGAATTGAGAACAATTGAGCAGGAGTAATCTGTGAGTTCAAGACTAATGAGGGACGGATGAAACTGATCAGGGAAAAGCTTTGTCTATATTTAGAAGTATTCATGTCTTCAGTGACTGGTGGGATTTGGAGTTGATATGGAAGCAGAATGCTACATTCAAAATTGCAGAAGCAGTCTCTGAGGGCACGTCAAAATGATCTAATATGACTTCACTGCAAAGATAATGACTCCGATCAAAAATTGGTAGAGACAATTCTGGACTCCCAAAATACTGGAAGGGACATGTTCCTACCATGCATATGCAAATCCTCCTGAAATTATTTAAATTATTTATTTATTTTTACGCCATAGGATTTTTTTTATAATTTAAATATGCTCATGATGCCAACTTAGGACAGTTAAAAGTGTGGTTGAAGAAATAAAATAAAATAAAACCCCAATCACTTTAAACAGAGACCTCTTTCATTATTTTTTATTCTCTTTATCTAGCCCCAGTTTATCCACCTACTGCAGGATGCTAATCGACAGGGATCAAGGGATTGTTTTTTTGACGGTTGGAATTTCCATCACAGGAAGGGAGTCTGCGTTTAAATAGCTGCAAAGCACGGAATGACCCTCTGTCATACCATGAGGGGTGACGCATAAACACAAAGACACACACAGGCACACCTGCATGCTTCATTTTCATGCCCTGAGCTAGGACACAAAAGGCCGGTGTAACATAATCTTGACGAACTTCTGGCTCGTTTCCCCATGTGAACTCTATATCGCAGTAAATGAGGCAGAGAGAGAACGAGGAACACTAGGGGTGTGACTTTGGAACCAAACATTATGGCTCCAATGGTTAGTACTGAAACCGAAGGATTTACAGTAAGAGGGGAATGAGGAGAATCACGTGGTTTCTAACTTTTTTTATTGGTATATTTGTGTTCAGCCTGATCTCTTAAAAATGACTCTCCACTACAACAAAACTGCATTGTAGTAATATACCTCTTCGAGGTAAATGTATTTTAGAAACAGATTTTTTTCCACTTTTTTTTGACAGGGCACTTGATTTTATTTAATGCTGTTGGGATGTAACGGTAATTTTAACAAACCTGACCCAAAAAAATTGCTTTTGAAGAAAATAAACAACTCTAGCTCTAAATCGGGCAACATATGCACCCAGTTACCCAACATAAAAAATCCCTAAGTCAGTTCCCATGTCAGTGTGACAAAGCACACAGTAGGCCTAAGCAACATTATGAGACGTTGCTGTTGTTGGTGGTCTAGACTCTAGAGAGATTAGACAGTGGGTCGTTCCATTTAAACAGTCTGAGCAGCTCATTGTTTGTTGTTCTAGTCAACGTCCTTGGTCTCGCCCGCATTCCTCTCATGAAGATGTATCTCTCTTTCAAACCTTTTACTTGCTTGTATATTCTCAGGAAAGAAAAGCCCCCCCCTCCCAGCATCATTGTTTGCCCAGGATGTTTTTGGGGGTACTTAGGTGTCTACTGGGTGGGAACAAGCTCAAAGACGCGGAGAGAAAACGAGCAGCAATTAATCTTACTGGCTGCTTGCTGTACAGTTGTGGGGCAAAGTTTAGGGCCGTTCAGGGATCATGTTGCTCTGTGTTTACTCGGTTGCCACGGTAACACAGTGACGACAGAACACTGCCAGATTGTATGCTGCAGATAAAGAAATAGAGTAGGTGTAGAAAGGACATTCCCATTCAGATCAATGTAGCGGGAAGGTCAGAGCGGCGGCCATTTTTATGTGTACCGTTACCATTGTTAGCCTTGTAGCGGGCTAACTTGCGTATAAACTAAACCGACTTAAGGACTCGCTGAGGTGAGGTTGTGCGGTAACGACTACAACCAGCAGTGGAGTAGTAACGTTAGTATATGAGTCAAATTTAACAACCTAATGCTTCATCCTACAATCTTTTCACAGCGAAGGAATGAACATTGCTATCGCCAGATGAGTGTCAAATTTGGGCAGCTAATTTTCTGGGACCAGTTTAGCAATACAGCATAGTAGAACTAGCGAGCTAGCTAGCTGACTAGCAGACAGCTGGCTAGTCAGATAGGATTCCAGGAACATTTATTGTCATAATGCAACAACGGATGCACAATGAAATTTAGTTTTTAACACAACAAACACATGACAAACAAGACAAAGCTAAAACAGAGAACTAGCCAGCCGTTCTTCTCTGGAGCTACAGTACGACCGCTTTCGTCCAGGCGAGCTGCTTCAAAACTTTACTGACGTGTATTGTCACCATAACAACTAACAACGATCGCCAGTTTCTTTTCTACAAGTCATGGAAAACAGTTTGATGTCCGTTCTACTCAGATAATATTTCTATGGCTGCAGCAGATGATGACTTTTGTGGTTTGTTTAGTTTTTGCAGAGCGGAGACAATCATGTGCCTAACAGCTGGACAGCCGAAGTGAAGAGTGGATAATGATGCTCTCTAGAATCATGCAATTTTCTCATTTGTTGTTTTGTGTCTTGCCTCTCTACTCAAGTGCATGTGTGTGTCCTATCTTGTCTTTTTTTTTTGTCTGCATTTGAATCCAATTGCGTGTGACGGTCCAGTTACAGTGTTAACAGAGGCCAGCCAGTGTCTGTCATCACACAGAGACCTCCCGTGACCTCACAAGGATGCGTGGCCTTGATTAAACCGCCACAGTCCTCCACAGACCAGTCATGCAGGAGAGCTTCTTAACTCCTGAAGTAGACACACACACACACACACACTAGCGGCCCTTTAACTACTGTTCTTACGGTCCCAAATTCTAGCTTCTGATTATTATGTTAAAAGCTCAACGTTGGAATCGTACTTTGGATCTATCTTATCCACGTGGGACGCCCCCCTAGCTGGGTAAAACATTAATATTTAGCAACAACTTGCGGTAAATGGCCACCCTTTCCCCTACTCTTTAGCACATCCTCCCCAGTGGAAGTGACGTCCCTCAGGAGAGACACTTTAAGAAATGACTAACAGACAGGAAGCGCCACAATCCGTTCATTTCCTCTGGAAGCTTGGTGAACAGGATGTGCTGCAGGAATTCAACAAGTGCTACACACTCTTCTCCGAGGTGTCTTTCATTTCTGAGACAAATAATGGACAGTTGATATGTGAATAAAAGCTAGTGTCTGCATCCATTTAACAGCTGTAAATATTAGCGCTTCACTCCCCCCTGTGGAGAAGCACAAAAGTCTGGTCACATCTGTATCACTGTGTTTGCCAAAGAGCTTACACAAGACACAACAAAGCAAATCAAATTCTTAGGATGCCTGGGGGTCATAACTATTTCCTTGATCTAAATCCCCGAAAACAGCCCCTACTCAGACCCCTAGTGCATGCCGATGAATTTTGCCAACGGTAGGTCAAGCAGCAGTAACGCAGCTCAGGGCTGAGTCCACAGACTTCTTCCAGCTGGCTTATTCGGCCCTCCGATTTCTGGGATATGACCAAAAAAGGCCTTTCTCTGCTACTGGGAACCTGGCCCTTCATTTCTTACCCACACAGAGTCAGACTGTTGAAAACTCTGCTTGAAGGTCAACACTGGAGGGGGAGCTTTGGTAAGTAGCGCAACACACGAGGGAGACAGGGGGTCCGATGAAATGAAGCAGTGGTTTTGCATTTAATCGACAAATATGTGAGCCTGTGACCTTTGAAAGCAGGTAAAGAAGGAGACCTTTCTGTCCTCTTAAACACTGTGGGTGTACTTATTAACTAATCCACGTCATACAGGGCAGAGAATGTAGGGACAAGTTATTTTATCTGTCCGGAAGATTACCACATGAAGAGAGATACGGGAGAGTCGCCTAACTGAGGTTAAAAAAACAAGTGCTGATCTTCTCCTCCGGCCAATGCCCTCTCTAATCACACTGTGCAAACAAGTCCTTACAGTAATGAGGAGGGACTTCAAAAGAGTGCGAGCAAATGAATTTGAATTGCAGCAGACAGCTTGTTAACGGCCTCTTAAGGAGCATCAAACTCTTTAGTCTTGGCCCAAACGCCGTGTTGTTACGCAAGCAGGCTAAATAGCGTTCTGGTCTTCCTGTGGTCTCTGGGACCTACTTTGTGCTTCCGGACAGATAAAGTACTATGTAAGGGGGGGAATCCTGCAGTGATCTCATTTAAAAGGCATCTTTTTTTCTTTTTTTCCTTTGGTCATGTGAGCTCACTCAATTGACCCTTTAATGTTTTGTCCTGACTTAACCGAGGCCTCTGGAGGGTTGGCCTCACCTCTGCATACCATCATCACATCCTCGTCTGCGCTCAATTTGGTGAACAACAAACCTTCCTTATAAGAGCAGAGAGGAGGGTGCAGTTCGGAGTAATAACCTCGTATTTGGTTCGCTAATGACGCAGAACATGTGACTCCAACCGTGAAACAGATATGGCAGCGTCGATTTTCCGGTTTGATGCACAGCGACAGATAATCTGACAAAAAAAGACAATGAAGAATAAACAATATCATTATTTCTCATTGACTTACATTTGGAAAGAGACGTCTGAAACTCAGTGCATACATCTTCACAATCATCTTCCCAGTACAAACACTGAAAACCCCTATTTAAATCGTCTGGAACAAAAAGTTGTAAAATGCTGATGATAACGAGGGCGTTGGGGTGGGGTTTAGCGGGAAACGCTTGTGCTCTCGTTCCCATGAAGCAGAAGATCACCCGAGAATTTTGAGTCATTTTATAACTCGAACGTTGATCCGTTTTGGCTTCATGCGCCACTGAGCAACTTTTAATAGGAATGAAGAAGAGCTGATAGTCCCGCCCCCTCCATGTTAGCAGGTGGGATAAGGGCAACGCAAAAAAAAATTCACAAATTATGGTTCTCATTTGAGGTAGTTCATATAACTCTGAGGTATGTTCAAGTGTACATTTTTCTGATTAGCTTTATTTTAATTAGTTATTTAATGCTTAAAAAGAAGGGTGTGTGAAGTCATGACCGATAGCTGTGATTCGCTAACCAGAGCGGTTTGGGCGGGACCTCGACGCCGTAGTTACCCGATCGCGGCTGCGCATGACGTTAGAAGCACAAGATATCAACTCCTGTTTTTACCTTCACTTTTATACATGGGGGAAGTGGAGACGCGTTGTCCCTCTATAGAAGTCATTTCTGATGACTGGGTCAGGACTCAAAGGTGGGTCGCAGGAGATTTTATTAGGGTCGCCAAATACATTTCCAGAATTTCTTCCATCGTCTTTTATTGAACATTTATATGTGCAGTTCACCTTTTAGCAGAATGTCTGTATTGTTCTGATACTTGTAGCCTACTTACTGAAGAGAGGGAAATAAACAAGAGCCTGTTAACTTGACGAAACTGCATTTATTTGGTCTTATTTACAAAGTATTCAGCAAGTGTTTTTAATAACGCATGCATTAAAGAAACGTTTTATCAAACGTATAGCTCTTCTAAATGGCTGGTTTTCCTATTCAAGATAATATAAGGTTTTGTGGAAAAGGCCTTAAAAATGGTCAGGAACAATCATGTAGGCACAATTTCTCTTTTCTCATGATTTATAGATTAGGACTGTTGTGAATTGGGTCGTCATGGTTTATCATTTTGAGAAAGTGGGTCAACAGAAAAAAAGTTCCATGGTCTCCACCAACTCCCGATGGACATATCTAACTCTTTAGATGCTAAATGTTCCACTATGTATGACAAATATTAAATACAGCAGCTTTTGTTTTTGACCCGCTACTAGATCTACTTGAACAGTTTAAGGGCGAGGAGCCACTTAAACCTTTATTTTGGCTGCTTCTGTGTGTTGTTAATTATGCTATAGGTATTACCACCATGTTTGGCTTGTTCCTCATTCATCTTCATCAGTCGACAGGATTACCCTGGGAATATTTATTTTGAACCAGTCACCACACTACATTGAAAACCCCTTTAAATCCCAAAATTGGTACCCACAGCTTTTGCCCTTATCCCATGAATTGTAGAGACAAAACATTTTTGTGTAGACCAAATACACACACACACACAACTACGGGACCTTGAATGATCTTTAGGCTGGATATTACCGACCCAATTTAAAGATGAGATCACCGGCTTAGCAAAATAAAATCAGCTTGGTCTCCTGGCAAAAGGATTGCATGACGTACACCTTTCTCAAAGAAAGTGTTAGTTTGACGCTTAATGAAACGATAACAAGAATGTTTGGGAAATCATTCAAAAGTGGTGATGTCAGTTTACATAACCCAGAACGGCATCACTGTGCGATACTATAATCCCACGCCTAAATCACCTCTGTGTCCACAGGTGATTTAACCCACGAACATGGCAGCTGTAAAAGCATTTCAACTTATCTGCTTTAGGAATTTGATACATGTGGGGGCTGTTTACGGGACATCTAATTCCTCCTCTTCTCTGGTTCATGTCTTTCTTCACTTCCAAACAGAATATGAATCCAGCTGACATTTCCGTGAGCCAGACCTCCGGAAAACCTCATGAGACCTGTTTGCGTGCCAAAAGAGCAGAGAAAAAGGTTGGGAGTGGAAGACAAGAGGTGAGAGAGTTAGAGAAAGTATTGAGGTAAATGTGGCAGCGGTTCATTAAAATGACTTAGTGCCAGGGTAAGCCTTTCACTTGAACAGCCTCAGATGATGCGCGATGAACAGGCAAACAAGTTGTTATCTCTGCAGGGATTCACTGTGAAGCCACTCAGCAACACGGCAATGTTGACAGAACATGTGGGAGTTTACACACTTTGCCTTTTTGCTGAGAGTTAGGTGACAAGGTGGATTACACGCTCATATCTCTCAGTTCCACCCTGTGTCCTAAAAGAAGACCATGTTTTTATTTAAAAAGTCAAACTACTCCCATCAACAAGAAATGAGCACAAAGGCATTATTTCAAGCAGCCATCTTTAGAAATGTTATCCTTACGCGATTGTCTCCTTTGATCGTGTAATAGCAGAGTCATTACCTTAATAATTTTGACTGTGATCTTGTCAGAACCCACAGTATCTCATATTCCTGTGTTTAAAGGCCGACTGCTTACGACTGCAAAACTTCTAAGTGTCTCTTTCTATCATTTTTATGGGGTGATAAATCATCTTGGTCTGTTTGCCTGTTCTGTGCGAAAGCACTATCAAACATGTATGGAACGCCTGCAGGTTTAAAGGTCTTAATGTATTACGCATGTATTCACACGTTCACACGTAGTAAGTACATGATTATGAGCATGTCGTTGAAAGCCTTCCAGGGGCAAAATTAGCAGTGACTCCATAAATCAAATAATACAAAAAGCCCATACTGTATTCTTCCAACCAAACTGTAAGACCAAGATATTCTATGAAACCTTTGGAACAATTTAGCTGATTCATTTGTTCTTCAGACTGTAAAAAGGATGCACACAAAGTAGTTCTTTCAACGCTCGGCCAGAGCGCAAGCTGAAAAGGGGGTCATGTGGTTGAAATTTCTGAAAGCCCTTCAGTTCAGCTCAGCAAAGAGTCTTTCTGAAGCGGCTTCACGCTGAGGAATCTCAAGAGACGATTCTGCCAGGAACCACACAGAGATCTCACTCAAATCAAGCCATGTTTTTGCTCCGGAGGGATAATCACACTGGCATCTGCAGTCAGTGGTGGGTGGCGCAGTTCTGTGCCAATGCGGGAAGCGGTGCGCCCTTAGTGTGCAGGGTACCGGAGTTCATTTCCAGTTACAAACCATAACAATCTTTCTACAACCTTTATCAAGTGTTTTAGTAGTCTAACCTTGACCGTGCATTACCTGTAGTTTATTTGCTATTACCAAGATCTTTCTTACCTTAAAGGAAATCAGCTGGCGTTTGGTCCATAGACTGTATAAAAGAGGTGGACGTAGTCATTGGGACGTCCCCTGTTGGTTTGTCATCTTGTAATACTGTTGATGCGGTGTTGTCTTTTTCCCAACCAATGGACAAAAGTTACTAAATTCAGAATTCAAAGGAGTGACGTAGTGACGCCGTATACGGCTCTTGTAGCTGCAGCAACCTGTCAATCTCAGTAGACACGCCCTAAAGCATACCCTGCTTTATGGTCTATTTGACTCTAAATGGACCATCATTTACGAAATGAACATCATGCTGTATTGAAGAAGAGTTGAAACTAGAGATTGAGACCATAAACTCATGTTTACAACGTTTACTGAGGGAATAAATCAAGAGAGAAGTAGGGTCATTTTCTCATTGTCTTCTTTTTGCAACCAGAGGTGTCGCCTCCTGCTGGTCAGTAGAGAGAATGCCAGTTTTAAGACACTTCCGCAGTTGAACAGAGGAGTGACTTGTCCAAAATTTGCTTACGGTATGACTAGTTTTGATTCAAAATATTTGCAGAAGAGCATTTCTGCATTTTTGTGTGGTTCATTTGTCCCGCCCGAATAACACTTACTCTTGTGGGAAAAATATCCACTGTTAGCTAGTTGCTTAATTCGTTGTTTGAACCTCCAGTTCTGCCAATGAAGCTAATGTGGAAGTGTCTTAAAACGTGCACTATTTCTACTGACCAGCAGGGGGCAACTCCTTTGTTTTCAAAAAGAAGTCTGATTGTATGGAAGTCAATGAGATAATTACAATACTTTTCACTTGGGCGACTGTGGCTCAGTGGTAGAGCAGGCTCGTCCTTCAATCTGAGGATCGGCGGTTGATCCCTGGCTCTGCTAGTCCATGTCGATGTGTCCTTGGACAAGAGCCCCAAATTGGTGTATGAATGGATATGAATGATTAGCTAGTCCTTATGGGCAGGTGGCTCCTTGCATGGTAGCCCCTGTCATCAGTGTATGAATGGGTGTGAATGGATGAATGATGACATGTAGTGTTAAAGAGCTTTGAGTGGTCGGATGACTAGAAAAGCGTTATACAAGTACAGTCCATTTACCATTTACTTGATTTATCACGTCAGTAAACATTGAACATCTCTAGTTTCAAGTTTTCTTCAACACAGCTTGAAGTTCATTTAGTTAATTATGGTTCATTTAGAGTCAAATAGACCATTAATAATTGGGATGGTGATAATTATTTGTGAGTTTATCATAGGAGGTAATCATTTCACGTAAAATGTAATTGGATGATCCAATAAAAAAATTATGAAAAAAAAAATAGAAAAGGAATGTGTTTACCAGGAGTACACAGACCAAAGGTTGCATTGTGGGAGGAAAGCTGCTGCCAGCGTAACCTCGAACACACCTCAGTCATCATCACACCAGGTGTAATTAACCACAAGCTGTTGTTGAAAGCGTCAAACAAAAATTAAATTAGGAGGCGATGACTGAAGCTTTGTCAATAACACCAGTGCTCCTTTAAAGCTTTTAGTATTAAGTTTAGTCTGGCCTGATCTGAATAAAGTTTTTTAGACACATAATAGTACACGGCAGGCCTCTGCTGAAGTTCGATTCTGAGAAGAAGAAAATGAGCACAGGGGAAAAAATGACAGAGTCAAAACCACTCTGGGAAATTTTTCCACAAGAAGTAGTAGACACATTGCCTCGACACACACACACACACACACACACACACACACACACACACACACACACACACACACACACACACACACACACACGGTCTATTCATAGAACAATAATTTATGTCTTTCCTAGCTCCATGTGTTTTCTTTTCTTTGGTTGGACAACTTACTGGCAGATGAGAGGGAAAAAGACACAAAAAAGGATCATCCCTGTAATTAATGAAAATCCTTAGATTGGCCAAACCACACAACACACATCAACATGTATGTGTGTGGTTCCCTTTCAAGAGCGCTTTAGTCATCACAGCGATGGAGAAAGTGTCTTTTATCACACTGACAAAGGCTTCACAACCAGAAATGGGAGCAAAGTCCAGTGTTTAAAGAGCAATCACGCTTGACAAAAGTCACCCTCTGTTCAGCATTAACCACAGAGTTTGTCCTGATCTATTAAAACACGCTCTCGTCTGTATTCATGTCAAAGCTCTCCCTCCCTCCTGTCTCTGTATGTCTCATTCACACTAATAATAGAGCTTATTTCCTGTCGGGCGCTGACGGGTAACTCTGGTCTGCGTTTATGCTTTTGAGCGTTGTCATGACAATGAAAAATGAATGGGAAGTGGTCCATGTGACTGTCCCGGCTGCAGTTGCAAAAATATGTCAGTTAACTTGGGGTGAATAATGGGTTTCTTTATCAGTACTATAACATTTTTTATTATTTTTTTGAATCAAAAGTTCCCTTTTTTTCCTTTTTTTTTCTGGTGTATGATTAGCCAGATAGAAACTGTAATGTTCACGAGTGAACACTAATCAAAGTCATTTCAGGTTAAAGAAAAAACTAAAAATGGTGGTACATTAATGAAAACCATATTAAACTGTCTACAGTAGCCCAGGGTCCAGCGGCTACTGCTGGAATGTGTGGAGGAGTCACTGTTGTCAAAACAAGGACTGAACTGTTTGGGAGTTACTAAGACTTTCAGAATTCGTTTTTTTTGATGACCAGCAGGAAAAAAATATGTGAGGAGAAACCGTCCTAAACTGGTGTTCTTTTCTTCTCTCTCACTCTCTCTCTCTCTCTCTCTCTCTCTCTCTCTCTCTCTCTCTCTCTATGTGGGCGGCATCCTCTTTCAGGTTCACACAGATTATATGGCCCCTATAAACACACTTTTGTAGACTCATTCAGACCATGATGTTCTCGTACACTGTTTGCAGCTATACCTATGACAAGTAAAACACTATCATTTGTTTATAACTCATAATGCATGTATAAGTTATCCACATAATCATGATCCAGACAGGTGAAGAAGAAGAAATAGTGACAAAGTTTTCACACGGAAGAAGTCGGGTTGAATGGGTCGGTCCAAAAACACAGGACTGTTGTTTCTGTCCTTTCTAAAACCAGAAATCAACGACTGACTTATATTTCAGGTAACATGTGTACTTCAGTAACGCTACTTCCATTGTTATTTTAACATAAAGTTGACTTATTTGTCCCGTAACTTACACACTTAAGTAATTCCACTTCTGTGATTATTTAAACCAAATGTTGACATATTTGTCGGCAACTTATGTACTAAAGTAACGCCACTTTCATAGAATACCAAATCAAAATTGACTTATTTTTCATGTAACTTATGTACTTAAGAAACCTCACTTTCATAATTATTTTAACCCAAAGTTGACTTATTTTTCATGTAACTTATGTACTGAAGTGACGCACTTCCGTAGTTATTTCAACCAATACGTTGACTGATTTGGCACGCTAATCGCTTGCATTGCTGAACATTTTAAGAAAAAAAAGCATTCGAAAATTACAAAATAACTTTACGGCAAGATATCACACGAACCGTTGCATGAGGACACGTTATCCAGACGGATGTGAACACGCCTCATCTTTCAGAATCCAATTACAGCCGATGCCAAAGAGACAATGGTTGGGTTTTGGTTCAAAACTGAACCAGCTGGACGTGGCAGTGGATGTGTGACAGAGGCACATGAAACGGTGGCGACATGATGAATCTATTAAGACAGCAGTGAAATGAAATGAACGTGACAGCCCTGTGACACGTTGACTCAGCAGCTGGTGTCATCTCAGTCCAGGGTCACCTCGGTCACATGGTACATTAAGGCCACCAAACTTTAAAACGTCATCCTTTCTTATATAGATAAGAATCAGAGCACTATCATGTCATTTGATCTCATAGACACCCAACTATTTAGGCTACCGTTAACAACTTTGAACTACACCAAATACATCAAAAAAGGTCTGTCCCATAGTCTTTGTATTTTTAAAGTTCAGGGTACTCCATGTGATCTTTTTTTGACAACTAATGTACTACTTTTTCTCTTCCATTCACTGAGCCTCCCTCTGAAGAGCAAAGTTTGGAGCTCATTGGAGTAGTTCAGCTACACGTATTTTAGACACAAAACTCCTTGGACAATAATAATGAAGCGGTATAATGAACTCATGCAGTGACTACAGTAAACTGAGAGCAGAAATTCAGACATAGAAAGCGATCTGAGTTGGAGGCAGGAGAAGAGTGACCCTTCTGATTTCTTTGCCTGCACTGCTCCCTGGTGATGTTTTAGGAGAAGAATGTGGAGTTTTTCTTTTTTGTTGAGTTTGACCACAAGATGCCACTGTTACAGTATGCTCTCAGCACATAGTGTGGCTAATAGTGGAGTTTGGTGAGAACAAAATGTCCTGCTCTGTTAAAAAAAACTGTAGTTGACTAAACAAATCCATTCACTTCCTGTTTCGGAGTCTCTGATTGTAAAACACTATCATCCCTAGCAGATGGGGTTCACCCATTGCTGTAACTGATATCAATGAATCTGCTGATTGATAGCTGATCTCTATTATTTATTGATTTAATAAAATAGCGGCTATCCCATAACACAAGGAGGCGTCGATAAATGTGTTGTTTGGTCCGACCAGCAGACCAAAACACAGAGATAAACAATTAACAAATACATAAAACATAGAAAAACAGCATTTGAGTAGCAGAAGCCCCCAAAAAAAGTCTTGCTTTGAAATGTACTTTAATGACCTATCTATTATCAAAATATAGCCAATAAATGTTCTGTCCATCAACAAATTAATA
This sequence comes from Anoplopoma fimbria, assembly GCF_027596085.1. Taxonomy (NCBI): domain Eukaryota; kingdom Metazoa; phylum Chordata; class Actinopteri; order Perciformes; family Anoplopomatidae; genus Anoplopoma; species Anoplopoma fimbria. The sequence goes on along the minus strand of NC_072460.1, from coordinate 6,155,266 downwards.
CATTTTACAAATCATTGCAGCTCTAATTAAATTGTATATGGAGAACGTTTTGTTATCTACTGTTTCCAAAGTGAACAATTAACTACCAATCTCAACATTGCCCAGAACAAAAGTGGAACATTTCAAAAATGTCATAGGATCCCAGCAAACATCCATCCATCTTCCGTAACCGCTTATCCAGTTAAGGGTCGCGGGGGTGCTGGAGCCGATCCCAGCTGTCAATGGGCGAAGGCAGGGTACACCCTGGACAGGTCGCCAGTCTGTCGCAGGGCAGACATATAGAGACAGACAACCACTCACACTCACATCCACACCTACGGGCAATTTCAGTCATCAATGCAACCTAAGCTGCATGTCTTTGGACTGTGGGAGGAAGCCGGAGAACCCGGAGAGAACCCACGCTGACACGGGGAGAACATGCAAACTCCACACAGAAGGTTGTCTGGCCCGGGAATTGAACCCGGGCCCCTCTTGCTGTGAGGCAACACTGCTAACCACTACACCACCGTGCAGCCCTATCCCAGCAAACATTAGATTTAAAATACACTGTATTCTTGCATAACATGTGTTTCTTCTCAAATAATAAAAGAGACTAGGTAAAAACAAGAGCATATTGTCCAGTCTCAGTCTGAGGGTTGTGAAGCTATTGCAGTGACAAACTGTCCAAAGACAGACAGACAGACATAAAAACACCTGGCAAAGTACACAAAACCTCTGTGTAGTTTCTGCAACAGAAGGGTTCTCCATGGACGTATTTTACCATGACGACACACACTAGACTCACAAGGTGAAAACAGTACCAGCATTGTTAGCCTCCTGACTGGTAATAAAATAAACTGCAGAGAGGTTTAATAATCAGCCAGCTTGATTTTTTTTGCAACCAGAAGTGCAAAATGAGGGTGGAGCTAAATGCAACTGAATGCTGTTTAAGACATTTTTGGACAATCCAAAACTTTCATGAACTGAAAACACACTATGAAAGGGTAAATGTTGTGAGACGAAAAATAACCTGGCAACTCCCTGACCGGAAAACGCCACGGTAGTGACCTGTCAATCACAAGGTAGCCACGCCTTAAAGCAGACTCTTCTTTATCGTGTATATAACTCTAAATGGACCATAATTTACTAAATGAACATCATGACTGTATTTAAGAAGACTTGAAACTAGAGATTGAGACCATAAACTCATGTTTACAATGTTTACTGAGGGAATAAATCAAGAGAGAAGTAGAGTCATTTTCTCATAGACTTCTATAGAATCAGAGGAGTCGCCCCCTACGGGACATTAGAGAGAATAAGGCACTTCACTTTTCTAAACCGGAGGTTGCCACCTGGGCGATGTGGAGCGATTTCAAAAAGGTTTGGAAACATCATTGGGATTTAATGGTCACCATGACCATTGCATGACTCTAGAAACCCAAGATGCATTTCATATTAAATATGTTGTTTTCATTTGTTATCACTTGTCTTGTCAATGACTAAATTATGCGATAATTTGTTGTAGTTGTTTGCACAACAACTTTGCATGACTGCCAGGCGGATTAGCTGTTTAGTGGGTCATTATGTTGGTGGCCTGTTACAGAAGAAAGCATGTTTCCATCATCAAAGTATTTTCTAACATCACAGTTGTCTCTCAAAGCTAACAAGATAAGTTAAAACTCTGCCATCAGGCCTGGTGTCTGCTAGGTATGTCAATGATTTTAGGTACCTGAGTTCAGTGCTGCTGTGTTAAGTATGTAGAGACAACTTTTTACCCCACGGTGGTGCTCTTTCCATACCGAATAGATCTGCAGTCAGCAACACAAGCGTGCGGTTAAAGGCTTTACTTTACTTAGATTTTCAAATTAGGAGATGTGTGCTCAGGTGTCCAGAAGTACTTTATATTGAAACACTAATCGCTGTAATCATTCCTCCTGCTCACTCTGAGCATTACGAGATCGCTTTCAGTGTAAGTGAAGGGGGACAGAACAAGGCTTTAGCAGTCTGAATGAAACATGACTAGATCTTGTCAAGTCAAGCTGGACCGGCCACACAAACACACAAGAAGCAGAACTCAGTCTACAGTGGTTTGAGAACAAATCTCCATCTTTGATGTTTCCTAGGCTCTGTGTTTTATTTCTGAGCAGGAGGGAAAGTAACACAAAGAGGAACCATTGTAACATAAATAAAATAAGTTTAAAATATGGGAATAAAATATGAAGTGAATGTACCGACGGCATTAAATCCAGCCAACACAGTTATTAGAGTAGAGTGGCTTAAAACAGGTGAGATGTATGCAAATGTATCCGCTGTGGGACTAATAAAGGATTATCTTATCTTATCTGAAAGTGTTTTCAAACTGTATTTTGGGGGTTTTACGAAAAAAACAAAACTCAAGGGTGATGAATGACTGGTTTGTTTGACAAATCGATGTCCGGTTAACCGCCCCTGGTGCATTTAGATGCTAATTCTACCCAACAACACACGGTATGGTCCATAATATTCAGGAAAACAAATTTGTCATACGCCAGACAGCTATGGGAATATCAGAGTGCTAGTCCTCTTAACCAGCTCATGATGCTGTTTTACAGTGGTCAGGGTTAACCAACATGGATGTGGAAAATTTATTACTTACTCATCCGCCGAAAGAACTGAAAGTGAAGGTCATACCGCATATTTCGGTGCTATTGCCTGTTGAATGTTACCCTTCAAAAACCAGTCAAACCACAGTCCACTGTGTAGTATATTGGCCCTTTTAGTTCACACAGGCATTTTAATCCATTTCCACTTTACTCAGATATTCAATACGTGTTAAATTGCCAAGCAGCAGTCAAGGCAGGGTGGAAGCAGAGTAACAAATCCTGGGGTGAATCCATGTTCGAGTGCTTGAAAGCGTGATGAGAGAAAAATGTTGTTTTTTCACCAACCAACTGTCTGCACAGTTCCCAGTCTCTCCTCTCTGTGTCCCATGTTGTGGACTTCAACCACAATGCGTTTCTCAGAAATTGTGCATTGATGTAGGATTATTATTATTATTACAGGAAAAGGATGGTTTGAAGAAAGGACCTGCATTGGAAAGCATGACCGTCGTAAAATTTTATTCTAAAACTGCCATCGTCCTCGGATGCTGTAAACCGGAGTAGTATCTTTGTAAACTTCCTGCCTGGTTTCACCAATTGATTCACCAAAAAAAGGAATAAAATATGGATTAAAGATAATATTTGATAAACTTAGAGTAATAATATTTTTGGTTTTGTACAGTAAAAAAACCAAAAACCTATTCATATTGCGTATTATTGATATTGCAATTGTTTGCTTTTTTTCGCTTGTCATTTCATGCCAAGGCGACAGAGTGCGGCAGGGATGACAAAGTTAGCATCACACTGCATGGTTCCCCAACAACAACAAAAAAGCAATGAATGTGATTTTTATGATTTTGAAGCGTGATTGCAATCAGCAGAAGTAAAACGCTAACGTTTGGCGTGATATTGTTTTATTTGGACACTTGTAAGCGGCCGCCTTAGGTTATTGTTCGTGTCCGATGGAAAAATCTAAACTCAACCAGTTTTTCAGCGCTAACCACGTAACTAACAATACTTATCTAACTTAATTAACGCAACAAACGTCCTTATTTTAATCCAAACCATGATCTTTTCCTACACCTATAAGCAGTTTTGTTTGAATTCACAACGTTAACATTGTGTGTAAAGCTGCGACAACTACACAGTTTTGTTTGAATTCACAACGTTAACATTGTCCGCATGTGACGAGTTTGGAAGTGAAACCTGTGCGTTGAGTGATGCTTGATTTGCTTAAAATGGCGCGCGGATTGCCTTTAAAAGCGATGTGCTATTTATATGGCTTACCATGAGATCATGCTGGCCTGTCACACCAGCTGAGATGTCTGCTGCTTCATACTGTACTGATGTGAGTGCCATTCGTTTCTCCCCAGGTAACCAGTTTATGTTAGCCATCGCTGACAGCAGTGTCTTTAAGACGGGGATGCAGGTGAACTGTGTGAACACTGGAAGTTTCCTTATATAGAGAACAATGGGCCACCAACTTCTTTATGTTCAAACTGACAATGAGTTCCACAGACTGAAGCGTTTCCACCTCATCTGAAAGTTTTTTTTTTAAACCAGCTGAGGGACTTTTTCTGCACATTTACTGGAAGACGCTTTCCTATATTTAGCCAAATGATTTAGACAAAATTTGGAGCCTAAGTTTTTTTTTCCAGGTTCCACCCCATATTTTCCAGTGCTGACTAAGCCAGAAACCTTCCAGATCTGGACACTCTGTTTCCTGCTTTTGTAGTCGCTGAGTGCTCTGTGTCAAATCTGACGTCAATCACAAAGATGAAGGCAAACGTCCCTGACCTTGGCGCACATGAGCAAAAGGTTTGCCGCCCTCATGTGTACTGAACAAAACTATGAAGGCTCATCTTTTTTGCTTTGTTTTTGCTTCTATTTGAAATAAAAGTTCTTTGACTTTTTCTATTCAAACAAAAGGCTTATTTCTCTTAAATTGTTTGAATTTCTTTTTATTTAAGCCATGTGCTTTGGTTTTTTCATGGGATTTGTTGACAACAGAAGAATATCACCACCCTTATCCTTTACATGTTGAATCTGCATTAAGTTGTTATTGCCCACTAGGGTGCAGAACAACTCCAATACAAACCCAGAACACCAATATCAGAAATTGATTATGGTGATATTTTATATATGCATAAAGGTTCATTGTCTTTGACAAAGTGAATTCAGTTAGTCATGCTTGGTTAAAATTTGTCTCTGGTTCAGGTTTCTGCATCACATCATTGCAGTTTGTGTGAAAAAATATATATAAAAATGGCCTCTGTATAAGGCCGTCATCTCGTGAGCTACAGAGAAATGTTAAACTAGATTGTTTTATAAGCATGCAAGATTTTAAAAACAGAATTAAGGTTAATTTGAGCATTGATTTAAATTGTATGATTGATGCAATGTGCTGGTTTGTTTTTAGTCTATCATCTTTCTTATGTACATTATTTAAAATGTTGATTAAAAAAAAATAAAAAATGTTAAAAGTGTTCTTATATGGTGACATTTAAAAAAAAAAAAAAAAAAAAAATAGATAAAAAAAAAAAAAAAAAAAAAAAAAAAAAAAAGCTTGCAAGAGTGGTCCTGTCCTTTCAGTCCTTTGGGTCTCATGCCTGATGATGTGTGAGCTTGACCGGCGCTCACACCCTTGGCATGGCTGTTTTTGGTCTGTGGCCTAAAACACTATGTTGTTGTTGTGCACTTTCAACACCCTGAAGTTCCAGACCGACCCACAAAAAAACAGATGCTTGGGCACAGCAAAGAGGCCAAACAGAGGGTGAGAGAGGGTGTTTGGCATAAGGGGGATGTTAATGTGGGCACACCACACAATTATTTTACAACTTCAGTAAAGTGTCATTGGAGATGATGGAAGTCATCAACTTAGAGATAAATCTTCAGTCAAAGATGCTCTGACATATGAAGACGGCTTGGGTAGCGTCATCCCCTGAACTCAGCACAACTGTGTCTATTTCTGTACTCCTTTGTGTCTTCGATTGCACAATCCCTTCTCTTTTTTCTGGTTCAGGGGTGTAAATATAGAGATTGCAGGCAAGGCAGATACACCGGGGCCGATCTGACAATGTGCTGAAAGAAGAACTTGCTGTTGGGATGGATTCCAGTTGCTACCCCAGGGGAATATGCCTCTATACAAAGAAGAACCATAGACTGTATATAAAAAGTGTGAAGCTTCAAGTTCAGCAATTCGGCCGGCCTCATCTAATTTTTTGGTCCTCCCATCTGGGTTTTTGGCCATCGGCATGTAGGTTTTTGGCGTTCCCACCTTGGATTTTTTGTTGGTCGTCATCCTGCTTTTTGGCCATGGCTGTTTCGTTTTTTTTAGACGTTGCCATCTTGGTTTTCGTCCATCACCATGTTTTTCAACCAGACGTGACAAGAGAGGGTGAAGCTATAACACTGAAAAATACAGTTTTAGGCAACCAAAATGTTACAATACACTTTCATGAACTAAAAGCACTGTGAAAGGGTATCCCCGCCCTAAAGCATACTCTGCTTTATGGTCTGTTTGACTTGAAACTAGAGATTTAGACCATTACTTCTCTCTTGATTTATTCCCTCAGTAAACATTGTAAACATGAGTTTGAGTCATTTTCTCATAGATTTCTATACAATCTGACTTCTTTTGGAACTAGAGGAGTTCATACTGGCAGGAGATCATTTTGATATGATAATGACCTTTAAAAAGGCAAACCCATCTCCCTCATTTTCAATTGTTTGGGGTTAAATAGTCAGTAGCAATTATATGCTTATTCTATATAAAGTTTTAAAACTATGAATAAACTATGAAAAAAACCTTCTCAATTCAAAGAATAATTCCTTTGGTATTTTTTAACATATGCGGATATGCAATAATGATTGATGGATAATATGTCCGCTGTCTAATGTCAAGTCTCTATTTGACCATGTGACGAGACTACAATGATATGTGTGTGTGTGTGTGTGTGTGTGTGTCTCTGTGTGTGTCTCTGTGTGTGTCTCTGTGTGTGTGTGTGTGCTTCATGACTGGTAACTAGTGTGCTATGAGACCCATGCTAACTACCTTACTCCACTGCTCTGTGCTCTCCATATTTGGCCTTGGTTTATCTTGTCTCTCCAACTCTTCTTCTAAGATGTCATCCTTTCTCTCCCTCCCTCCCCCTTATCAAAATAAACTCCAAGAAATCTCTCATTAATCTTCACTGGTCCAGACTGAAACTGGTTTCTGCCAAGACTCCTCGAACGGGCCAAGTACTCTGCAACGGAATGCAGCCACATCTTTGCCCAAAAGTACCATATCTTCTAATCAAATCAAATTTGGATAAGCAGTAGGCCTAGATAATGGCTCTCCCGTCATTTTCTATACTTACCAGATGCTAAACCAGGATTACTGCTCGACCTGAGTTGATTAGAAGGAGTTCATTTCACGGCATGTAAAACCAGTGGGGGGGGGGGGGGGGCTCGTTGTAAAAGCTGAGCTCATGTCTGAGACTTTGCCTGAAAGACATAAACATAGAGGGGAGAGGCAAAGGAAAAGGCAGGGCTGGGGTCAACTGGAGGGGTGGGGGGACTGAGGGGAGAGTGTGAGAGGGAGGAGGGGGTATGGATGGATGGTATGGTATAGGAAGGGAGTAAAAGGAAGGACACCTGGAGGGCCTGTCTGGGGCAATGCGCCTGCAACAACAAGACTGCCCCGCCGCTGGTTACTGTCTCAGGAGAGGAAAAGAAAGACGAGGGAGACAAGGGGGGAGAAAAACAAAGAAGTGGGGGCCTTTGGAGCCGCATCAAGAATTTGCCTTTTAAGGGGTACAGTCGCACTCGTCCAGGCCTCGTGAGCTCCGGCGCGGCAGCCAAAAAACACTCCTCTGGGGAGAATAAATAAACAACAGCAAAGAGGCCGGCGAGGAGAAGAAACATGAGCGACGCTAATGTTTATCACACTTTAAACAAAATAAAGAAAACGAAAAGGACTCTTTTCTGCTCAAATCCCCCTTTGCTTTCGGGGTAGAACTCATCAAAAACAAAAGATAGGGATGCCTCTGACATTCCTTGTTGCAACTTCTAGCATCCTTTGTAACATGTGAGTGCATGGGTTCTGTGGTGAAAGAGAGCTTGTTTCACGCTCACAACATTGTAAACAATGGGGAGGCTCAGTCCGGAGAAGGGCTCGGCCCGCTCTGAATCACTGGTTTTGCCCAGCATCCCAATAGCTGCCCTCACTGTTTGGTTTTCTTGGTTTGTTTTCTGGACAATACCAACAATGTGTTGCCCGAGCTAAAAGGAGACTCTGCCTGCATCTGGGGGGGATGGAGGGGGCAGGAAACTGCTGAGGAGGAGAGGTGGGTGGGGGTGAGAACAGAGAGGTAATTGTATATGTAAGAGTGAGGCAACCCCAGTGGAGAGGTAGGAGCAGAAGGAGAGAGAGAGAGAGAGAGAGAAAGAGAGAGAGAGGAAGGGGAGAGACGTGTGTTCTGGGGATGGGAGGACTGGAAGAGAGGAAGAGGAGCGACAGGAGGGGAGAGTGAGGGAAAAGGGCGAAGACGGAAAAGGAGAAGGAGAGCGACGCGGGATCCTCGAGTAGAGGGTCATGTGGGTGCTTCCTGGGATGTAGTGGGTTCGATCGGCTGAGAGACATAGTAAAGTAGTAAAGTGTGTGAGAAAGTGTGTGTGAAACAAAGAAAGCACAGTGAGAGGAGGAGGCGAGGCTGAAGGAGAAAAATGAGGAGTCCACATGTGACTGCAGCAGGACGGAGTTGGTGTTTTTTAAAGTGTGTGTAGAAGAAGAGAAGGGGGTGGGTGACCGAGAGAGTGAGTAGCCTTCCCTCTGTCCCCGCAGCAGGGCTGAACGCGGGCCAGGAAAAGGGGGACGGACCTCCCTGTCCTCAGTTCCAGCTGACAAAAACATCTGCCCCAGTGCTGGAGCCTGCTTAGAGGACAGAAAGACAAAGAGAGAGGAGGAGAAAATAAAAGGGTCCAGAGTCCAGGACCCCCCGTCCATCTTTATGGGTTGCGTCCTGAGTACGGACTGGTGTGGGGAGGACGAGGTGCAACCGGTGGCGGTGGTCAGGAGCTCGTCCCTGAAGAGAAGGAGTCTGGAGAGGAGCGAGAGCGGCAGGATGAGGCTGACCAAGGTCAGTGTGCATGCTGCGTTCACGTGTTACAGACATGTTCACTATATAGTTGGGTGTTTGTGGACATCGCAGGTCACAGGGTGCAATTTGTTGATCTAAGGTACATTTAAGGGAAATAGATGAGTCTGTTGACAGGTGTTGGGGAATACTGTGACGCGGTGTATTGAGCGACTGTTATGAAAGTTACGTGGTGTAAATAAACAGAAGACATTGATACAGGAGACCGCCGTTCTTGTCCCGTGTGAAACCAAAAGTAAATGTTGACCTTACGTTTTTTTTAATATCACATTGTTATCTTTGTTACGCAACGGCCGCTAAGGGCGGTTGTTAATTTATGGTAGTAACATTTTAACTGCTGTTACATTATATTTAAACACAAACCACAATCTTTTATTTAACCTCGACCTAAGAGTTTAGTTGCCCAAACCCCATCGTTTCACAACTTTAAACAAATGGCATTGTGCATTTTTGCGAGCTTGATGTGATGCTGATTTGAAACAATTTTTGAAATGCTGTTTTAGTTCAGAAATGAACCAACTTACCCCGTTGTTTGCAGAAACTTCCAATGCCAACATTTTTTATTCCGGCTGGGTCGTTGTGTGAAATCTGATAAAATGCCTTTAGTGATGTCACTTGAGTCAATGTAGGATGGGTCTGAAGACTACAAGTTTGAAAACGAAAATAATAAAGTGAGGATGTGGAGCAGCTCGAGGCTAGCATCTAGAGGCTACATTAGCCGCTACTAGCATAGCAAATTTGCGTCCAAAAGTTGAATTGTGGCTAATGTAGGCGCCAGGTTTTGACAAGAAATAAGAATGCGTGGAATGAAAAAAGACAATATCTCTGGTTCTGCTGCATCGATTTTAATACTTTTTTTAAACTGCCAATCGTATTCCAACTAATGCTGAATCAGTTCCCCTTTGTTACAATTTGCAAGTTGCTATACTGATACAATCCAATGAAGATCCATAATGTTTTGTTTTTTTCTAAATATGTTTTATTTCAGTTGCTTCTTGATTATCGTGCATATCTCCAAGAATACATGTTTGGGGCGAACATTTTGTATTCCCGAGCAATACATCATTACTTTTATTGCATTCTCACAGAAGGTGAAGTAATGATGCTTCAGTAACAACACCTTTTGGACAACGTACCCCTTGTAAACAGATATGCAGGCACGTTTGAGTATTTTGAATCTCCTAAGTTTATTTTAGATTGAAACAAAATAATACCTTGCATTTTCATGTGACCCACATTAAGTGGGAAGCAGTAATGAAGAACTGGGCATTCAAGTTCAGAGTGACGTTATATATGCCTCATGGACGTGTGCAGGACATCTGAAGTTGTAAGAAGCAATTGTTTATCTCCTTACAAGGAGTGTGTGTGTGTGTGTGTGTGTGTGTGTGTGTGTGTGTGTGTGTGTGTGTGTGTGTGTGTGTGTGTGTGTGTGTGTGTGTGTGTGTGTGTTCGACCCTTGATTTACAAGACGATGCGGATGACGACGGCGTCTCTGAGCGAGGTCACATCTGACAGACACAATGGCACTGTTGTGACGGCCCTCGGCCTCTGCAGTAGACTTACCGTCGCGTAAACAGAGGCACGCTAGCTGGCCGGAGTCATCGTAAAATTGCTATTAGCCATCGAGAGGACATTGCGATCCTTGCATCACATGGAATCACAAACGAGCCTCTGTGGGTTTCAAATCCAGATGTGTGAATTATCTAAATGTGTTTGCGAGCATTTTTCTAAGTGTGTGTGCGTTCATGCTTGGTTGCACCACGGTCCCAGCGGCTCCATATCACATGCAGAGCAGCGTGGGAATGTGGAGCCCACTGGAAGACGTCATCCAGCTGTGACTGACCCCACTGCAGGGGTGTGGGAACCAGTCAGATCCCACTGATCATCCTAGAGGAAGAGACGCCGTCTCATCTATTTATGCTCATTTGTTTTCATTAATTTGTTCTTTTTCCACCTCTTTCTTTTTTTTTATCATTTCATGGTTGTTTTCCACGGAGCTGCAGACAATCGTGGGTGTGAGACCAGAATGTGACTTGGCTTAAATGTCTATATGTGCTGGCATACGCCACAAGCACACGTAACTCATGCCAAGTACTTGCTGGAAACACATGGCAACAGAAATGATCCACATGCTGCTCTCAGTGTGATTACATAACTTTACGATGTTTTGTCAGGGACACGGCAAAGGGATGTTTTTTTCATCATTTTACTTTTTTTTATTGGCCTTTTTTTTTGTTTATCATCTCCATTTCTTGTGCAAAAGAGCTTTACATGTTTGGAGTCTGCAGGGTCGGTTCAAAAACACATTCCCCAGTGTCATTAATGGTTTATGTCAGCAAAGTTATTTCTAAAACACAGGTTTTTTTCATTATTTCATAATCTCATTCTGGGCCCTTAGAATAGGCCTCACTGACTCGCCGTCCAATGATTCTTGGACAGTTGTTGACAGAGAGTAGCCGAGCATCAATAAACAACCTTCTGGAAATGAATTCCTGAAATAAACTGTTTATGGTGGTTGGACACAACAGTTCATATCATTTTCTATTAAAAAATAAAGCACCAGACCGTGTCGACTGATGGAGAAATCATGTGGGACAAATCAAAGTAGGCGAGTCTCGGACAGAAGTAATGAAACTGCCACCTTGAGGTTATTTGTTTGTCTTTAAATAACTTTTTTACTTGTGTTTTATGAAACAGACCCAAACAGACCACACTGACATTGAAAGTTAAGTATGAATATCTTGGCAGGCATTGTAATCAATATGCATTTAATTTACTTACATGCAAGGCCAAGTCCGGGTCAAGTCTCTAAGTCATTAACGGAATTCCTCGGCGGTATCCCTCGGAGTATGTTTCTAATATGAAACATACTCCCACACTGCCTCTATTGCCATGGAACAGCAGGATTGCCACCACCGTGGTCCGGACTGAAATATCTATTTGACGGATGCCATGAAATGTGTTTAGTGCTAAATAGCAAATGTTACCTCGCTAAGACTCTAAAACTCGGCGGTTAATGTGGTGTCATGCATGCTTCACATTCAGCCTGTTAGCCTTGTCACTGTGAGCATGTTAGCTGTCCAAGTATTTACCGCGGAGCAATGCTGTGTCCAAGAACAGCTTCACAGAGTCTCTAGCACGGCTGTAGAATCTCATGCCTCGTTTTCAGCGCAGTGGTTCGGCTCTGACTCGACTGAGTTTTGGTGCCAGGTCCTTTTTCTATAGTTTGTTTTCCACTGCAAATAGTACCATCTTAGGTTAGGGGGGATTCTATGCTGATCACCATTGCGATGCAGAGCGAAACTGCCTTACTTCATCTTCAACGCGACCCTTGCTGAACCCTTTTCACCGGAGGAAGGTCTGCACTTGGCCTACAGTGTAGTTTTTATGAGCTGCCATCTTCTGGGCCAAGTGCATAAAAATAGGTGTTGCCTCTATTGAAGGTAGCTTGCCTGTTTAAAATGGCGGGTTTGTGCAAAAAGTCCTGTTGCACAAGCACGATTCTCTCTGACCAATCACAGGTCTGTGGCGTTTTAACCCCACCTCCTAGTATGCGACCTCAACATAGGTGGCACCAAAAAAAAGAGTACCAGGTACCAGGTGCTATCCACAACTTTTGCTAATGGAAAACCACGAGTCGAATTGAGTTGAGCCGTGCCGAATGGAAATGTGGCTTTAGTCGTAAAGTGGCCCTATTATGCTTTTCCACTTTTTTCCTCTCCTTTAGTGTGTTATATATATTTTGTACATGTAAAAGGTCTGTAGAGTGTAAAACTTGAAGTCCCCACCTAAAAGGTGTTATCACTGCTCCTGAGCCGCCTGAAAAGGCTCCATTGAATTCTCTCCTTCATTTCCGTAACTTTATGAGGTCACAATGTAACGGAAGTCACGTAAAACTCTCCGGCTAGTTTGGCCCGCCCTCAAACATAAAAGAAAAATATATAGCTAAATTTTACAACTATCATGGTGTAGTGGTTAAGACAGCAGTCTGTTACCCAGGAGACTTGGGTTTGAACCTTGCTGTGAGCTATTGTTCATTTGTCATGCTCTGGAGAGAGAGTTTTTTGAAATGTAATACGTTGACCAATCACAACAGAGCGGGCTAGCTGATCAATCAGGGCAGACTTTGCTTTCAGTGAGAGGGTGAGAAGAGGTGCTGCAGGACAGCCAGGATGAGAAAAACAAGGCGGATTATGAGCATTAACGCATGTAAACATGTTGTAACTGTAGCTTTTATCTTAACTTTACAGGAAGTGTTATGGCCTCAATGTTGCTTATTTAATATGCTAATGATCTAGAAACATAAGTTATTTTTAGTCTTTCAACTCCCTGTTTGTACCTCTAAGAATACCATAGTAGAATTTTGCAATCCCACTAGTTCTGTTTTCTTTTTCTAATTTGAGTGTTGTTGACTCTAGAAATACATAGAGAGCTGGCGTTTTTATATGTATTTGTCTTGCTTCCCTGTAACTTCTCATGAGCAACAGAGGTTAGATTGGTCATGACCAATACTGAGGCCTGGAGCCACAGGCATTCACTACAAACACACACCCAACACAGGAAGGAGCACTGACCGGTTAGGGTTGAATATAGAACCCCCCCCCCCCCCCCCCCCAAAAAAAAGAATTATCCAGAATAAGTGGAATAGAAATAGAGGTAATTCTCACACTCACAAATAAGATGAATTCCTATGTAAACTCCACACTCGGAGGGTGGCCAACTAGATTTTTGCGGCTTGAAAACAATGACCGGACCCGAACTGAGCAGGATTTTTAAGAATGCCTGTTGTTGTGTGTAGCGGACGCGCAGATGAAAGCCCATCAAGGGTAAAGGAAAGACATAAACCTCTTCCTCCCTCTGTAGATTTCGGGGAAGAAAAGAAAACAAAAAACCAAATCCAAGCACCGCCCTTAAAAGCAAACTGTTTCTTCTCTTACTCTTCAAAAATGTTGAGCCTGACTTTCGCCCAAGTTTTGAGAAATGTCTTTTGGGCCGTCAGAAAAGGATTTTTACTGAACTCATTGGCACAAACTGTGTCGTCGGCATCTCGCCCACTGCTTTTCTCCCTCTCTCCCTCCTTCAACAGCTGCACCTTATCAGTGTTTGGCGTAGCGCTGTCACACACGACCCTTCTTCCAGCTACGCGGCCCCTCTTTTTTTGTCGCCTCCTCCTCCCCTCATTTCCTTCCCGTCTCCCACTCCGTCCACCTCTCATTCATTTACCTCCGAGTGCGCTCCAAGTCCTTCCACTTCCCCACACGGCTCTTTGAATTTTCCGTACTAGACACCCGGCATCCTTGCGACTACCGACACTAAGCGCCGTGCTTCGGAGCTTCCAACGCAGCATTTTAGCTTGATTAAGGATTTGCTCCATGTTTCTGCAAAAGCGTCCCCCCGCCCCCCTCTTCCCTCATCTCCATCTTTCTTCCAACATGACCCTCCCCCACTTTACTTATACCCCCCGCCCCGCCTCATTCCAATCCCAAATACTGGCTTCCTGTCTCTCAGGGTCCCTCAGTATTTTTTCACTCTCTGCGGCCCTCCCCAATAACTTTTCACACCTTACTACTTTGCTTCTTAATCCATCCCTCCCCCCCCCACTTCCAACGCTCTCCTCTTACCCCCTTTTCACCCTGCAAAGATCCCAAAAAAGGAGCAAAAAAATTCCAGAAACAATTAAACTCCCCAAAAACCCACAAATCTATCAGTCTTTCTTTTTTTCTTTTTTCTGTCATGAGCCGGAAATTCTTGGGTTATGAGCAAAAGGAATGGACTGCATTACTGCACGTGTTGTTGGAGGGGAGGTGGGGGTGAGGGTGGGGGGTCGCCACATACGCCGTGACTCACAGTCATGTTTCACTTGTGCCGTACCTGCACGTCGATCCAACACATATGGAAGTGACTAAGGGGTCGAGGCAGCAGACAGAAGTAATGCTCCGTCTGAAGCTGGGGAATATCACGGGCTAACAAGTTAAGACTCAACGGGAATGAACATCCACACACACACACACACACACACACACACACACACACACACACACACACACACACACACACACACACACACACACACACACACACACACACAGGCACATGTTGAGTGTAAACACAGCCGTTAGCATGTACAGATAGTTTGGCAAGGAAGCAGAGATTTATATCATCAAGAATTCGTTTGCTTGTTTCAATTAATCAGCTCAGTCTGGTTATGTCTTTAAAAAAGAAAAAAGGCAAAGTTGCTGTATTTGTGTTTTCAAGCTTATTTCAAACATCTTTCTCTGCATTAATGGCTGTTTGTAGGCCGACACTCATGAGCTACAGAGAAGGTATGTTTAAATAGTCAAGACTAACCCCTCACCCGATGCATTTATCTTATTCCACCACTTGGTGCTGCTACTAGCCCAGCAGTGTCGATGCAGATGTTGATTGAGGCACATCTGTGTTTGTGTGTGTGTGTTGCAGGGGGGCATGTTGAGAGAACAGGGGCACTGACCACACAGAGTCCAAGATGAGGGAGGGACTTTGATAATGGGATTCCGAAACACTCGTTAGCTTTTTTAGTTTTACATGGTCAGATTGTGGAGTCGATCAGCTCAGGTTGCTAAAAAAAAAAAATTGACATTATCAATTCATTGAAAACATAAAACCTATATATACTTGTATAAAATTTGCAATTCAAAGCTTGCTTTAGAGAAATATGGTAATAATATCCTTTTTTTTTGGCATTTAAAGCTAGAGTCGGTAATCTTTTTCGAACCCATTTTTGATATATTTGTGTAAATTCTCTTTACATTCTGACAGCAATCAATCAGTCAAAGTCAAATACTCTGACAAAAAAAGAAATCTGGTATCTGTGGCTGTCCCAGGACTGTAGTAAGCCAGACCATAATGTAGATAGTTCATAGCCCGGTGTTAGCTTTTTATTTCACAAATCATATTGGATTTCATGGAAAAATCCCATTGGCTTTTTGTTGAGGGAACTAGTGTGATGATAACTTCACGGGTGGACCTACAAAAACACATCATCCCTGCAGCTTCTATAGCCGAGCTTAGTTTTACATTCATTGTGGTCATTTTGCTGATAGCTACCTTCATTGGAAAATGTTTGAGACCATAAACTCATGTTAACAATAGTTACTGAGGTAACAAATCAGTGAGAAGTAGGATCATTTCTCATATACTTCTATACAATCAGACTTCCCCATCGTCTTCACTCTGCAGAACCGGAGGACTCTGGATTCTTTTTATATTGCATAATCTTGCTAATTTATCAAGATTACCTACCCTCGATGTGCTCGTTGTGCAGTGGGCAGATGTCGGCCAAAAAAGGGGGGTTGAGAAACATTGAGCTAGTGTGTTTTGACTAAAATACCTTTTGTTCAAATGTACTATTCGTTGACATGAACATATCTGTTACACATGTAATAATGGTGGTGTATACTGTAGGAGGAGAGGAGGAGAACCAGAGCCACCTCGCACCTCACACACAAGGCCCATAATTAAAAACGCCTCAATATGTGTGTGTGTGTGTGAGATAGTTACATGTTTGTTTACATGCTAAGGCCTTTTTTTTTTTTTTTTACCAAGTCACACCCAGATCCACTACCGCAGTTTTGACCTTGTTATGAAAAAAAAGGGGGATGATTCTGTGGCTAACTTTTATTTATGTTTTGAACTTCATAATCTTGCACAGCAACATCATTCGTGTATTGATACCACTTTGGCACTTTATCACTTATTCCTGTCTGTCAGTAACTTTGTGTTGTATCGCTGTTGTACAGTTTCTCTCTTGAGAATGAAATACTGATGATTGCCTGTAAAAAAAAAAATAATAATCAAAAATTTTAAATAAACCATAAAGGTATGTGATGTGAGGTATGCGCTTTTCTAGTCTTCCGACCACTCAAAGCGCTTTTACATTACCAATCATTCACCCATTCACACCCATTCATACACTGATGACAGGGGCTACCATGCAAGGTGCCACCTGTCCATCAGGATCTATCTAAGATAACATTTTATCTTATTTATCTGTGATAAAGAAATAATATATACAGTACCAGTCAAAAGTTTGGACACACCTTCTCATTCAACTACTTTGAAGAATGTAAAATATAAAACATATTCTGGTTTGTTGAGCATTTGTTTGTTTACCACATAATTCCATATGTGTTCCTTCATAGTTTGGATGTCTTCAATATTAATCTACAATGTAGAAAAAAATTTAAATAAAGAAAAACCATTGAATGAGAAGGTGTGTCCAAACATTTGACTGGTACTGTATATATGAAAAGAGATGATCAGGTAATAATCTCAATCACTCCTCAATTTTGCTTTTCCTAGGGAATATCATAGAGTTTAATTCAGCCAATCCGGATCCAGTATCCTTACGCTCCCCTCCAGAAAGCAGCCAATCAGGTCCCAGTAATAAAATCCCAGTAATAGTACTCCACACATGCTTTTTTTTTTTTTTTTCCCAGCCGGGTGTAGCTCCGCCCAGCAGCCCCTTCACGGAGGGGCTGGACCGGAGCAAAAGAAAACAAGTTATCTCAGTGGCGGGCCGTGTTACTGAGGGGTCTCCTCTGAGAATGAGGGGCAGCTCCTGAAACCAGGGGACATGATTAGCGGGAAAATGAACAAGGTAAGACCGCAAAGTCTGAGACTCAGTGCAGTTACCTCAAAGTCAGCCTGAAGAGGTTTAGGATGTGCGTGCGTGTGATGCTGAATTTTCACGTGTCCGCTGCGGAGTTGCGCACTTGGGTGAATTGGTCTTCTTGGTGCGCAACACCCGAAGGTGGCTCCTTGTAACAGAAAATAGTCCGAGTTTATTCAATAGGGAGATTTAATGTGACTGTTCGTTTGCTTCCACTTTACTCTCTTTTTGTTAACTTCACATTATGATAGGCTCTACTTAATAATGTGTCGGTTGTTATTTCATTTTTTTTATAAAGCTTTGAGTTGAACGTGGGGACCAGAGCGGACTCGATGCGTCGCACTTCATTAAACTGACATGAAGGGTTGTGAATAGAGTCATGTGATGCGTTCAGGGCCCCCTCCTTCAGCCCCTCTGTTACGTCAGCGCCAGTCAGTTATTGTTAATGTCGCAAAGTCATGTTAGAGGGGGGGGGGCTGTTTCTTTTTTAACCCCAAATGACTAGGACTTATTTTTTTTTTTTTTTTTTTATTTTTTTTACATTAGAATGCAAGTATAATTGCAGGTAGAAAAAAAAAAATGTTTAAAGTTGAAAGAAGACAATCTTAAAGTATTTGGAATAACTTTACATCTTAAATATGAATCTGTAAAATGTTACAGCCAAGGACCAGAGCTCTTCACCTTGTTTCTCTTACTCATAACTCATACCGTTAATTGACCATTTCATAGTACGATGGAAAAAAACCCCAAAATTGTGCCCAGAAGTTTGAGTTACACTGCAATTTTGGTCCAAAAAGTAGTCCCCTGTCAGACTGTGATGACAGGCTCTGGTTGAGCGTTGGTAATGCACAAATTTCTATCAATCAAGAGCACGACCTGACAACAAAGGATGCTTTCAACAAAAAACTTTCGTTGTTGGATGCATGATCACACTTTACATGCCCGCTCTGATTAATGGCCGTTGTTGGCGGTTCTTACATCCCTAAATAAGTGTTGGCTCCGGATCAGGATCCCTTGTCAGAGTTCCCATCCTGCTTTGGAAAGCAGCTGCGCATTAACAACAAGATAACATTGTCCAACCTCTCCAAGCTTTCCTCTCCCGATAACGGTGTGGGCATTAGCACGTTTTTCTCCTGCGTATGTTGTGTGGTCACTTGGCATTTAGATCAGATTGGAAAATAAGCTTGTGATTTTAAAAAAAATGAAGAAAAATTCAGTTTCCTTGGGGGAAAACCTGGGCAACAACAAACACTGTTGCCTTTGAGCAAGGCACTGGAGGGCTCCACTGGAGATGTGCTGTGAGTAGCAGCACAATACTGTTGTTGTGTTCAGTGTACAGTCTCTATATTTGTAATTATTGGGTGTAACTGAGAAGTTTGATGGTCCAGAAATGGCCCATGATGGCCGTGTTTCCGGACGCCCCCCCCACCCCCACCCCGTTCACTGCCAAGCTGAGAGGCTGAAACAGAGCCTGGTTCACATTCCCTCGTGCAAGATGACGTTACACTGAGTTCACAATCTACAGTAACGGCCATTCACTCTCACCTGGAAAAACCCTGCAGCAATTATGCAGAATGGATCCAAATGATATGCATTTTTAATCCAGCAAGAGCAGCTACAGGTTTCCTTGAAACAGAACTTGTCAAGGGGCAACCTCGCGATCTGAAAAGTGGAGCCAATACTTCAATTCCTTAAACTTACATTCTCTCTAATGGCCATCAGGGAAGAAGTCTGGTTGTAGTTCATGAGAAAATGACTCTACTTCTCACCTGATTTATTACCTCAGTAAACATTGTAAACATGAGTGTATGGTCTCAATCTCTAGTTTCAAGTCTTCTTCAATACAGAATGCAGGGTATGCTTTTGGGCGTGGCTTCCTCGTGATCAACAGGTCACCTACCTTGGTGTTGTCAGTGTCTTTGTCAATACAACACTTTCAAAGTGTGTTTTCACTTCGTTAAAGTTTATTTTAAAACTTTGGTTGCCTAAAAATGTCTTATACACTTCTGGTTGCCAAAAGGCTATTGTGCGTGTTTACCGTCCTATCCAACAGTGGACTTCTCCTCGCTACACATTCACCAACAGGGGACTCCTAAGCTGGTCATGCTTTCAAATTATGCTTAAAAACCTTTGGTGATTTTTTTTTGGTTTATTTTAGCCAAGAGGAGACAACTCACAACCTCCAAACTCCAAACCTGGAGCCAGAGACCATTGAAACCAAGACTCTCTGGGACCAGGTAGAGCGTCTGACCAATGAGGTCCACAGAGAGAGACAGTAGAGACAGCGGCAGACCAAGACTTGCCAGAGAGAGAGGGCCAAGGGTCATGAGCAGTACACCCTGAGCATCCAGCTCGGCCAACAACTGGAGCTAGGACAGTTGGCTAATCAGAATAACATTTCCTTAACCTTTATTCATGATTACGTATTAATAAGGAGGCATCCAGACCTTCTTTCAGTTGTTTGTATATCTTTTACAAACCAATTCCAATACGCCATGATATCTGCAGTGGAGACGTCTCATTCAAATAGGGCAGGTACAAAGCATTTTAAATTAGAATTTCAATTGTGTTTTTAAAGCAAATTAGAGAAAGAAAATATATTTTTTCAAACGATACTGAGATTTGTTAATGATTTATTTCAACCAATTACTCTTTTTTTTTTATATATATATTTTGAATATCCTATTTTGAAACAGATGGAGGAGCAACCTCTTCTGTCTCTCTGGACCAGCCACCTCAGGTTTGGACCGAATTTAGTTTTTTGGCAAAACAACACGGTTGTCTGGCAAGAAAAGTTGAGCAGGCTCTTGCAACCCAAAGCGTCGCCATGTGGCAACTGTCTGTGGAGAACAGATTAGCAGCTGATTACACTATTGGCTTCAGAGATGTCCTGCTATTAATTATTTCTGGATGCTGCTGTGTTTGTGTGTGTGTGTTTGTGTGTGTGTGTGTGTGTGTGTGTGTGTGTGTGTGTGTGTGTGTGTGTGTGTGTGTGTGTGTGTGTGTGTGTGTGTGTTAGCAGCAGGAGTCCTAGTGAACGGAAGTGCATCATGACGGCGCGCTGACCTCACCTCGGGAACAGGCAGTCTCTGTTCCCACCACAGCCTGTCCCACCCTTATGGACGCACACACCCGTGCACACTCGCATACGAGTGGACTGACAAACATTTTATTAACACACATGCTGGCCTTGATGCCAACAGAAACCAGATACCCAGACCCATGTGGGACACTCTCAATGGAGGGAGGGGTTTTAAGTAAGCAAGGAGTCATAAACACATTACTGAATTGAACGGCTGTCTGAGTTGTAGTGCATGAAACATTCACAGAAAAGGAGACTCAAGAGTATTTCCATTGAAAATGAGGGTCATGTCAGTTAATTCCTTTAGGGCCCAAAGACTATTCCCTCTTATTGTAGTAAGTATTTGATTCTAAATGGTAAAAGCAATTTGATCTGACAGTCAGATCAAATTGACTGTTTGTCAATCAAAGGTTTTCTCACAATAAGGAGGAATGCATGGCATGAAAAAGATATCTACGCATTGATTTTGATTTATTTATTTGAACCAGCCATCCTACATCTGTGTGTAATGCAAAATCAGTGAAGTGCTCTTTCAATCAAGCAATTTAATCAGCAGAGGGTTATCATCAACATCATCTTTATGTCATTAATATTAAAGAGAAAGCTGTTGTTAGTTGCAATTGTCAGCGAGAGGATGAGCCACGTCAGTGATGAAATGATGGAAAAAGTTATCCAGCAGTTTGGCTTGTTTATCAGAGACGATGAAATTCAACTGCATCACTTAGAAAATAGTTCGGCGTGATCAAATGATCAGAACTGACCCGGAGAGCAATGTTACTGAAAAAAAGCGCTCTGAAGATCAGAAGACAAAGGTACATTCACAGAGTTCTTCTAATGACAAAATCAGTAGAAGGAGTTTCCCCTCGAGGCTTTTTTCTGTGGATGCCCTCACTGACCATCTGCAGCTGAAGCTGAGGTCACAGGCCTGTAGTCAGTAATGTACCAGTCCCACACAATGCTCATCATTGTCTAAATATCAAGACTATTTTTAGAGAGAAAGCGAGCAAGAGAGTTTCCAGGGACGTGTGTGTGTGTGTGTGTGTACGCACAAATAGCTTCTGTGTATTTCGTTTTTTACATTTTGTCCGCATAAATCTCTGCCTGTGTGTGTGTGTGTGTGTGTGTGTGTGTGTGTGTGTGTGTGTGTGTGTGTGTGTGCGCATCTCTTGTACGAGCGTCCAACCCCTCCCTCGTTCAATCCAGCTACTGTTCTATGACGGCTGGCGAACGCGCAGCGAGGAAAGTGGGAGGGGATCTCTGGTTAGAAAGCATTTCTTTGACTCCAGAAAAGTCTCTTTATTTTTTTTCTCTTCTCAGCCAGAAAGCTAAAAATATCAGGAAAAGGACCTTTTTGTGCGTAGCAGATGTTGCATTAGATGTGGGGTCTGTCCTGGCTCAAGGGGCAGAAAAGAGGAAAAGGGAAGACTGTCTGTTTCCAGTGGACTGTCCTGCAAGGATACACATCTACACGTGAGTGAGTGTTTGTGTGTGTGTGTGTGTGTGTGTGTGTGTGTGTGTGTGTGTGTGTGTGTGTGTGTGAGTGTGTGTGTGGAGTGTTTTACTTCCTGTGGTCTCAGGTAGCTGTTTACAACTTGTGTCACTTCTGTGGAAATGTAGGCAGGTCCCAGCCGGTAGCTCACATGGTCACACATGCTGTATGCTATTGTCTGTGAAGGCAGATGGTCCCGGTTTGGTTCACCTGTGTGCATCTACAGCACCAGTGAATTCTTTTCATTCGTTCATTTCTTGCTAAATAGACGATGATTGCGTTCTTGTTTTGAGCGTTTCATTCTGTTTTTCAGCTGTTTTTCTCTCCGGCAGCAGAAATGATCTCCAGCGGTATCTTTATTAGCCCACTCCGTGACAACTAACACATGTTTTACCAGGGGAAGATGTCTTTTATCCATTACAGTGGTGAACGGTAATTACTATCCTGGGGACCAGGCTCAGCATCACAGGTTTACACACTCTACAGTCTTCCAGCTGTTTTCTGCTTCCTCTGTTGAAATCCTCCTTAAAGTTGTAAACCCCGCTTCACTGAGGTTCCTTAGCATAATATGTTCACGTTAAAGTTGCTAAATTCTAAATGTAGAGCTTTAATATAGCTGCAAACAATTATTACCTTTTGAAGATAAAGTGCAGTACAACATTATTTTGTAAAATTTATTGCACATATTTTACAACATAAGGGTCATTTATGTATCTGAGCAGCAAGCCGGAGATTTTATCATTGACTCGTTCTATTTGTATAAAGAAGAGGTCTTGTCTTTGAGTCCTTTATCCTTGTTAGGCAGTTTTTTTCATCACGCTAACGCTCCTGATCTAACTGACTTGCTAAATAGCCTACTTACTTTAGGGTGTAGATATTTAGGGTTGTAGCCTACCCGAATCTAAGATACAAATCATACTTTGCTGTACAACACAAAGAAACCAGGGGTGTAGGTGGCTAGCGGTTCTAGAAACAAGCTTTATCTAGCCACTACCCGGGGCTGTGGACCTTGTACTCCCATAGCGATGTCTGGACTGCTGGGCACGACTGCGGATTGTTCACAGCGAGCCGTGGTCTGTGGCAATGTGGGCAACCCACCCGACCCGTCTTGAAAAACACGGACCAGTCTGGTTTACCATGCTTAACACAGTAAACTCTCATTCCAAAGTCCATTTTGCAGCTTTTGACCATATGACATGATTTTTTTTTCTTCCCATTTGTCATGGTATTTTCTTTTAACGCCTCCATGTCGGCTTAAAAGCTTGTCCTACTGTTTCCAAGGTAAAGAATGAACGTTCAAACCTCTAACTAAAATGATATTCTTCCTAAACGGCATAAACTTCTGATACTTTTATAATACATTTTACATCCAGCATACTTTCTCTGGATATGGTTGCAGAGATCAAACCTGCAGCCTTTAGAAAAAGTCAATGGTGACACTTACCACTAAGCTAACATATCACATTGCATTTGACACAGAAAAGCAGCACTGCCAACTGTAATATTTGGAAGGTAATTGTTTCTTTCAGCACGTCAAAGCCAAGAGTATAGCAGCTTATATTGTTGTCAATCCACCAAGATCTTCAACAGCCTTCAGTGGTGTGGTGGTATATCACTGTCTGACCATGAGTGCCTGTGGCTGGACTATAAAGTGGTCTTGATTGCGTCTGAAACAGGAAGAACGCTGCCAACCTCTCATCTATGTGTTTATCTCTCAGCCCACATCACCACTGCGGTTTAGCTGACAGTAACCGGTTGCTCTTTTAATCTCACAGTGTATGGACTCATGCATGTCTATACAAACACACACACACTTTACAAGAGCATTGCACACATTCACAGAATAGAGGAAGGGAATACTACGGACTGAATCTACAAAAAACACAAGAATCATTTTGGTGTTGTTTTGTGAAGGTGCATCAACGTTTATATCTAACGTGTGTGTGGCCAGCAGTAGGCATTAAAGTCAAGGCGGAGATAATGACTGAGGCACACATGAGGTTCTTGAATTGGTCAGGAAGCGAAGCGGCGTTTGTCATGTGAAGGGTTCAGGAAAGGGTGGACTTGGAGTAAGGAAGGAGAGATAAATCAAGGATTCATGCAAACAGGATCGAGATAAGATGAGTACTTTAGTAAAGTCCTAGTGGATTTTGTTGTTTTTATTGCGAGAAAAGTATAAACGAGAAGAACAGAGATTTATTAAAACTTAAGAAGTATACGATTTCCCAAAAGTGATGACTACACATTTTTTTTTAAATCTCAATCCCCCCCCTAGACCACACCATGTAACATAACAGCCTATCACCAGCCCCCGAGCCACCCACCCGGTTCCATCTCCATCCAGCGCGCTGCGGTTGTAGTACACTTGTACTGCAGCAGGCCAGCCGCCGCTTAACACGGCTGCCGGAGGGTGATGCCAGGCAGGCAGCTGTCCAAACACTGTCCAGTCCCTAGAACAGAGTCCAGAGCGGCAGGATAATGGAAAAGGAGTGTGTAAACAGCACCCTTTCTTTGTTACCAAGGAGGAAAAACAGAGGAAACAAAAAAAAAACCTTTATGAGTAGGTTTTGTAGCAGGAAAGCTGTTTTCTCATGGTGATGATGTTGATTGTGTGTTTGTACTCATATTTGCTCTAAAGATGCTCAGATACCGTTTTTTCCGTAGAGATACTGATTTCAATACCTAAATATATTATGTAAAAACCCCATTCAAATGATTAGGAAATTAATTATTTTGTTTTTTATTTGGTTGGATTAAATTTAATTATATAATATAAGCTTAGATCTAGTGTTAGGAAGTTTAATTCCAATCTCTAATATCCATTTTATATTCCTGTGAAACTATCTCCTAACAATGGGATTTATTCCAGTTTCTCCCAAAAAATAATTTTACAAGATTACCTTTAAACACATCATGATAGTGCTATAATTTACCTTTGCCCAGTACTCATTTTTTACTGGAAAGAGCTTGAACGCATCATAATGTAACTCAATGCAACCTCCGTTGATATTAGCTGTTAGCTCGGTTATTTTGACCAAGCAGGACTGTGCTGCACCACAGACTGCTAACAGCTAACAGCTAACGTTAACTAACTTTCCTTGTGCTTATTTCAACGCAGATGTGTTGTTCACAATGACATTCATTGTCACTGACATCACGTGTGGTCGCAGTTTGCACATGTTTAGAAAGGATCAGACACGATGTAAGGATCAGATAGCGAGTGACGCGTGTTGTTGTTGTTCCTATGTCGCATTAATGATAAATAATATGATGACATGATAACCGATAAGTGCATGGACTCGCATACCAGATCCAGCTTTTTATGCTGTATCGAAGGCATTTACGATACCAGTACTGGTACAACTGTTGCTTGCTCTCAGAGGAGTGTACAGGGAAACACTTTCGGCCCCAAGTCCTACAACTCTGACTGGATTCCTGCCAGTTTCCAGAATATATGTGCTTCCCTTCAGCTTTACATTGCGCACGCTGTTTGTTCACAGGCCGACCCCCACCCTTACTTTCCTCCTCCCGTCATGCAGCCATGCAAGAAAACATGCTTAGCAATCCCCGTACTTAGCCCTGGGTTGTTAGAGTTCTCATGTTCAAAGCCCCCACAGAGTCACGTCAGGCCCAGTCATCTGTAGACGTAATCCCATGTTGGGAAACAAAGAGGCATTGGGCGGGGAATGGCTGCCACAAATACACACATCCCTGTACTACTATCCTTGTGAGGACCCTCATTGAAATGCTGCATTCTCAGGCCCCTTACCCTTACCATCAGGACTAAATGCCTTACCTTAACCATAACCCAATCCAACCCATAAACATTAAAGCCCAGTACGAACCCTCAAAACAGGCCCTTTGACGATGTGTGGAACGGCGAAAATGTCCTCACTTTCCAAAAATGTCCTCACTCTGCAGGTCTACGACTCAAATTGGTCATCTCAAAGAAGCACATACTCACACACACACACACACATTTATACACATTTACTCACATTGTGACAGATATAGACATGAAAAAGATATGCAAAGAAGAATTAGACCCACACATTTGCTCCTTTTTCTCTTTCCCAAACCTTCACACACACACACACACACCCACCCACACACACACACACGCACACACACTAAGGATTATAGTGTGGTATGGGCGGGAACTACAAGGATTATTACTGGAAGACAGTTACACAACCAGAACAAGAGTTCAAGAGGCAAAGGGAGTAGAGAAAGGATATAACCATATTGTGCACATCCATACACTGCACCTAAGTCTGTCTTACACACAGGTTAAAGCTGACAGTTCTAAGCTCCTGTCAGTATTACAGTCCACTAACTCACACGCCATTGCTTTTTTTCTTCTTCTCCTTTTGTTGAAAAGAGTCTGGGAAGTCAAATTTCTTTGTTGATTTCATCCTGTCGGATGGATGTGGACAGAGGGTTAAACTCTTGGATGAAGGTCAAACGAGGATTCTTGCATTTGTTTCCGAGAGTAGGCAGCTCCAAAGACTGCGTTGCCACGTCTGGTTCTGTGCTGTATCGGGTTTCTAACTGAGCTTTAAACTCGTTTTCCCTTGTGTGTGTGTGTGTGTGTGTGTTTGTGTATGTGTGTGTGTGTGTGTGTAAGCAGGGGGGGAAGGGAGAGCCCCACGTCTTCAAGGAAAAGACCTTCAAGAAGAAGCGGCAGTGCAGTGTGTGCCGACAGAACGTGGACAACGTCGGCTCCTTCTGCAGAGGTAAATGTTGCGAGCGTTGTGTGCCGTCGGTGTTGGAGAGAGTTTGGTCACTTAGGACCAAGTGAGTCTGAAGGACCAAGACAAAAGTAAGCATCATCATGGCGGCCTGCAGGATGTCTTACATTGTGTCTTTTGATCCCAGTCGCACATACTGGACTTTGACATTCTGACAAAAGAAGTACGGCTGAAAAATCTGATGAGCGAATGTGACAAAACAACTACATTTCTAGCATAGACTATATAGAAGAAGAAGGCTTAGTAACCGTGACGTAACCCATTGGTTACCCAACGTTTCCAAGCCCTGAGTTTAGCGCCATCTTGGATTTTTTGCAACCAGAAGTGCCACGAGAAGACTGAGTTTAGTAAAAACCAAACACTTACGAAGACATTTTTACAATCTGACTATTTTTTGCAACCAGAGAAGTCGCTTCCTGATGGCCATTAGAAAATAACGCAGGTTTAAGGCTTCGCTTTTCAGAACCGGAGGTTTACGGCCGGTTTCTATAGTTTCATCACAAGTCGAAGCAAAGTAGCACAGTTACATATCCTGATGCGTCTTTATTGTAAAGTGCACATTAAAAAAAAAGGAACTGGTCATAATCTCGGTGTGTGTTTCCTCATACTATATACTCATTTTTGTCATCTTTCTTTTCTTTCCTCCCTCCTTCCCTACTCTCTTGCCTCTTAGTATGCAAGACAGCCACCCACAGGAAGTGTGAGGCCAAGGTAAGGATCCACCTCATACACCCTTTAAACCAAATGAAATGCATTCAAGTAGTGACCTAAGGGATGTCACATGAAACAAGGTCAAAACACTCGAGAAATTAATAGATAAAGAAAATTAGAACAAAACTGTGAAAGGCAATTCTACTTGGAAGCCATAAAAAGATTACATCTGTAAATAAAGATCATATAAATAAGCATTGGTGACATAGTTCCGGTAATAATTCCTGTAAATCTTACTACAATACATAAGTTACAACTCTATTATATTAATATATAATACAGCTTGATATTAAGTAAATCAATCAGCATTGATCACTGTAGTAAAATAAACTATTTGAAGTCGTCACTTTGGACACAACCTTCACTGTAGCAGGTTAAATGACCCCACTAATTCAAGGTTAAGCCCAGATGTAGACCCACTAATCTTACTGGTACAGGCCCCCTGGGAGATAGCCGCCCATGTTATATATTCATGTGACTGCATTGGAATGATGCAAATGCCTATCAGAGCAGTTTAGTTGATTCTTATGTCAACGAAGTGCGAAAAGACACAACATAGGGGCTCTTACGAGGTGCAGGAGTCTCTACATCTCTGCTCACATGAAGACCGCTCAGTGCATTCCTCAGAAAGAGCTGCGAGCCTCGCTCCAACCCCACGCCGCTGCCCCTGTGAAAGGATCATTGACGGTGGGGACGGCATAATGAATAGACAGAGGGAAGCAGAGGGGGAGAATGCCAGTCGTGGCCAAACTGATGAAGAAGGGGGTATAGAGGCTGAGGCAGGGAGCCAGCAGGCGAAGGAGAGCCGGCCAGGGGCGAAGGCATGTGGCAAAGTCGAGCTTCATTCCTCCAGCATCGCTCCGTCCTCTCGACTTTTATCTGTGGAGAGCCGAGCCCTGAGGATGAGTTCAGAAATGAAAAGATGGCTTTGACTCGGCTTTGAAATCCCGCTTTTAACTACAACTTGTGATGTAGCCTTTTATCCTCGTTTAGGGTTTACAAGCTGGTTTGCTTCTGGGCTCGTTTATCTTTTGTTTTAGAGTGACATTATGGGAAATGTGCCTATTTACTTACTTGCATAGTTAAAGTGGCCCTATTATGCTTTTCCACTTTTTCCCTCTCCTTTAGTGTGTTATATATATTATTTACATGTAAAAGGTCCGTAGAGTGTAAAACCTGAAGTCCACGCCTAAAAGGAGTTACCCTCCCCCTCAGAAGCTCCTGAGCTGCCTGAAACGGCTCAATTGAATTCTCTCCTTCACTTCCGTAACTTTATGAGGTCACAATGTTACGGAAGTGACGTAAAACTCCTTCCGGCTGGTTTGGCCCTCAAACAACAAAAGAGAGAGACGGAGCTGAAGCTCCGGAGGAAGAATTTTTTTTAAATGTGAAACGTTGACCAATCACAACAGAGAGGGCTAGCTGACCAATCAGGGCAGACTTTGCTGTCTGGAGGGAGGAGCAAGCGCTACAACGGAGCATTTCAGAGAGAGGGTGAGATGAGGTGCTGCAGGACAGCCAGGATGAGAGAAATAAGGAGGATTATGAGCATTAACGCATGTAAACATGTTGTAACTGTAACTTGAGATAAAAATATGCACCCGGAAAATAGCATAAAAGGGCCTGTTTAAGATTTTAACACACCCTGATTTTTTTTTTGCCATTAAGTTGCACGTAAACGTTTTTTTTCTTGCTTTCACTCCTGGAATAAAAGCATCAACCAACAACGTTTGGTGTAACAGACAAATCCAAAGCGTACACTACACAGATCCAGATCCACTCCTTCAGTTCTTACCTTTCACATTAAAAGAGAAGCTCCAATACAGCTGGAACATTTTGCTCAAAGGAAACTCAAAAAAGGCAAGTTCTCCAAAATGTTGTTGTTTATTCGTCCTGCCCCCTGTGTGCTTTTGTACACTAAAATGAAACTACAGTCTTTGTTCTACTTAGTTTAGCACAAAGACAGCTACTTAGCTTAGCATAAAGCCTGTAAGCAGTGGAAAGCAGCTTGCTTAGGTTCTTTTATCTTTAAAGATACAACTAAGTCAACTGCAAAGGGGCTTGAAGGTGTATTTCATTGCCATTGGACCAGGGGTGTAGTGTTATTTGTTTAAGAGTCTGAGTGCACGGGCGCACGATTAAATTGTCATTTAGAAGGTTATGTAACAACTGTTCCTACCTAGGCAAGTTTACATAGATCAGTCAACTGTAACTGACCATGCGATCAAATGTTAGAAGGGGTTCATCAATAGTTTCACGTTTCACTGCCGCTCAAAAGCTACCAGCAACTTTTCTGGCGGAATGTTTCCTGGCTTGTTACTCGCATGCAAAGGTTAACGTCCTGAATCAATAAACGCACCTTAAATGTCAATAAGACATTTCTGACCATTCAATTTGTTTTTATTGGCTCTCTTGCATAGGCATGCGATTTAGCGAAGATTTGATCTTTTAACGCCTGAAAACATGTATATGAATTTTGGAGAAAAAAGTGTTGGCAGCACTACGCTTATATGCTTTTTGGACGGAGCCAGGTTAGCTGTTTCCAGAACTATTTCTGTAAGAGACTAAAAGGGGCTGAAGAGAAACTGTTTCTCTATCTCTCAGTGATTTTGTATTATTATTATTCATTTTAAATGGCATATGAATTGTTGAGTCAACCAAAGGTTGCGATCATCAAAACATCTCTTTAGTCGTACTGTTATTTTCTTTTGAAAGAAACACTGAAACAGCAAATTATGCAAAAAAACAACATGCTTTATCCCTCTCCGGAGAGGAGCAGGTTGTTGTTTACTGTGACTGCCTGAGCTCTGGTTGTTGACTGGTTTTTGGACAGTGATTTTGATCGCTGCTGCCCAGGAAGGGAGAGGTCGGATAGCGCAGACTGTTGTGTCCGTCTTGGCTGTTATCTAACATGGTATGTAGGGGTGAAATCTGTCTAAAAAGCTTCATTATTTTGCGATGATAGAGACATTCATAGATGTGAATAGCAGATCCCAGCGGTCTGCCTGCCAAGCTGATTAACTCTAGCCCTCCTTCTATAGAGACCGTTTTTCTTACAAACCCTTATTAGTTCAAGGTGTTTCCTTTTGCTTGCACCTCGTTCACATTTGGCAGTTATTACCAATAACCTTGTGTACAGATCGTTCCACCTTCACCCTCCTCCATGAGGGTATTCACCGTGTGTTCATGTTCGCTCGCACATCTGGAGACCTATCATGTGTAAGCCATCCAGCTCTCCCAGGATTCTATTTACATGTCCGCCCGGCTGGGGTTGCCAGAAGCTCGGTGACAAATCATTTTAGTACCACACCGTCGGCTATGCCACCAGTTGTCTGGAAAAACCCTTCGCTTATCCTTCCCTCCTAGAGAGAATTTGTTTGGTAACGATATGAAGTCCATGTTTTTTCTTCTTCTCTTCTGTCACTGTGTTCCTTACTCTTTGTCCACAACAGCCTCCAGCTGACTCATCTCTATTCTATTACAACATACACCAAGGCTCTTGAACAGAAGGTCATCAACTGCTTTATCTTAGCATGTTCTCCTCTCAGATAACCCGTTCTTCCTTATCTTTGATCCCAAGTGGAAAATCTAGTCCGCAGGGATTTGAAGGTTTGGGAAAGACATTTGGGGGGGAACAGTGGGTGGAGGAAGGATTAGAATTAGTGAAATGCAGCCCGTGACGAGTTGACTGGCATGCCGGCCTAATTAGGCAAGAAGAGGCATTTCCGCTGGTCAGGGGAAAAGAACACAGAGAGACACAGGAGAAATGGTTTGCTGAATTAATGATTGGTTGGAAAAACTAGGACTCTTATTGGCTAGCTCACGAGTAGACTAGAAATTGACACGGACTGACTCAAAGTATTTGGTGATTGGCTGACTGTTATGCCTGAGAAGACTGGGTGTGACCACTTTCAGTTTCTTTATGAGATCAAAAAGCCATCAATTCCAACACGGTACCTAAATGACGGAATGGGTTGTTTGCCAATGATTCCCACAACGCCTCATATGTCTGTTCTTTTTACCGTTGTGAAACAGTCGCACATTTATGTTATTGAATGGAACAATTTAGGTTTAGGCAACAAACCTACGTGGTTAGGTTTACAAAAAAAAAGTGGTTTGTTTAGTTACGTGTGTAACTTTAAATGACTCAACATTTTGACTTTTGGTTTCACACGGGACATGAACAGCGGTGTCCTGGGTGAAAGACCGCTGTTTATTTGTTCTTTATAGAAAAATGTACACATTTAGCTCACATTTGTTAAGATATTACATTCGTGATGTACTTGACATCAATGAAAAGACTAAAGTATATATTGTGAGATTTACTTGACTTTACCATTACTATTGACATTTGTGCAACTCTTCACTTTAGTGTCTAACTGGTAAGTTGACTAACAGGCTCAAACTGTAACAGTCCTGACTGACCGATAAACCATCCTACAGATGGTTTGTGTTGGCAGAGCAGAGCCGTGTATCACTGTAATTACAATCCCTGCTTCCCCTCTGCAAATCGGGATCTGTCCTAGTCTCTCATCCTTATCCGCTGAACACGTCAAAAGAAACATTTGACATGAGACCGAGCAGAGAACTGCTCCCCTTTACAAGAAGAGGATGTCCAATCAAGTACAGATAGATGGAGCGGAAGTGGGGGAGGATGCAGGGATGAGAGGAAAAGTAACAATTCCGGATGTTTCTCCAACATAAAAGGACAGTTGTGGTTTTGGAATCCTGCTCCCTCCGCAGCCCCCTCTTTATTTTTAGTAAAGAAAATGCATTCTAGATGAGAGGGTGACAGCTGGGGGGGGGGGGGGACGATCTTCAAACTAAACTTTCTGTTCAAGCCACGTTATTTCTTTGTTCGACTAACAGAAACAGAACAGAGGGAACTATGAGGGGATGGAATGATCGCAGAAAAAGAGCACCATGTTTTCCCCCAACACGCAGCTCAAACTTCACAGCTGACCCAACACACACACACCCCCCCCACCTCACCCTACAGACTTCCTGTCAAATAGCTTCCTGGTGGTTCCAGTGATGTTGCTTCAGGAATATGTCTCTGTTTGCTGTTAAAACATGTCAGCCACAGCTAAGCGTCTAAGCTGTTTTTCAGTTCCAGAGCTGCAACTTAAGGTATTGAACTATGCATTCAAACAGTTTATTTATTGTAAGCAACCCTCTGAATCAATTCAATAGGCGGTGGAACAGAAATGTAGTTCGGGGGGGGTCTTAGTGACATCAATAAGTGAGTCATCTCTGGTTGGAGTTTTGTGGCCTTGAGCCCAAGCCTCTGGTTTCCCTTACTGAAGGCTCTGCACTTCACCAAATTCTCCTGTTAATTAGCGTGAGTCACTCTGGATAACTGGATTCCAACTGAATCCCTTTGACATCACAGAATCTGTAACTAAAGGAGTCGCCACTTCGTCACAGACAGCCACGGTAATTGTCGAGATAGGGCCGGCGTGTTTCCAGTTAAAGCCGCGAGCGACGTTGATGAGAGTTAAAACCAGAAGCATGACTAAGCTAAGTTAGCCAAGTTGGGACCCGGCCAGTGTGCGCGTGCACCGAGGGGGGGGGAACGTACTAATTGGCTGGGGGAATCTGCACTCTTTGGATCTAATGGGGAAGAGGCCGCTTGGATGTCTCCGTTGCCGGGGAAGCCTCAAACATTGACGCCCTACATACCTCCTGGAGATGAAGTGAGTCACCGATTTTTAGCGATAGCAAATGTCTCTCCGTCTTTCTAAATTCAGAACTGCGGCAACTGTGCACAATGCATTTTTGTGCATGTGGTAAACACTGAGGCTGAAGAGGAGGGGTAGTTGGGCTCTGGGAAATCGCATCTGTGCTTATTAACAGGACAAATGACAGAGACACAGTTGAGGGGAAGCGCAACCACGGGTTGAGGGAAGGACTGACTGATCTGTAATAAAGCCATGTTTTGGTTTCGAGACTTTCCCATTGTTGACCTCTCCAACAATCTCACCCCGACCACATCTTCCTGCTTTGTTTATTTACCCGCGTTTATTTTCGTCCGGCTCAGAGCTTCCAGCCCGTGTTTCTGCGCATGTGTGTAAACTGTTGACCCCCCCCCCGCCCGCCCAGCTCCATGACAGGGATTTGCGTCCCACTCGGGTCATTAAAAGCACCACCACCGCAGGGACCCAGGTTTTTTCTCGGTCTCCCACTCAGCTGTTTTGGAGCGAGAACCGATACAGCTAGAGACGGAGAATCTTTGCTGCTGGGGGTCAAAGGAAAGTGTGGGAACGAGGGACAAAAGAGTGAGAGAGCGGGAAACACGTGCTGTAAAATACAAAGAAGGAAAGAAAACACCGATAGCGTACAGAGTCCAGAAGGGTCCAGAGGATAGAAGTGTTTCGCACAGAGGTGTTGTTTTTGCTCAGCCGTGGCCCTTGAAGTCCCCTCGCGCTGTAGGCTGGGTGCTTTTTCTGCTTTTCTTACGAAGCCCACCTTGTCACGCTCCAGGGGCATTAGACATGTGGGGTGCATTTGATGGATATAGTCATGGAGCCGAGCCAGGTAACTCTGTGCAGAAGACGGACCATCTGCATGCACATGTACCCGACTTTACAACTTTTAAGTTTTAAGCGAAACAGAATGTTACACAGAGTGAGCAAAGGTAGTATTTTTCCACCCAAGTTAACCGTAAGGGCTTTAGTTAACAGGTGGATACACATGTTAAAATGCTACACAGTAGCATTCATGTTGTGTATTTTCCTCCTGTTTAGACTGATTCTAATTGGCCCAGACCACTTTTTTTTTTTTTTTTTTTTACATGCATTCCTTTTACCGTTCATCTATTTGGAATTTGAGCTATGACAGGAAACGGGTGTAAGACATTGAGACATACCACATTGCTCCAACTCTTGACCAGCTTGAGCAATGTCGCCTTGACGGTATAGGGCTCTGTTTTGGTATGTGGAGCGGCTGGCAAGCTTCTTCGGTACATTAACCAGAACGCCGTTCAAATTGGCACGTCAGTAATCAACAAGCAGTGGCTGGAGACGTTAAGTTTTAGGGTTGTTTGTCCATCAGGTCCATTATCGTGAAAGCGATATCACAGGAACACCTGCAGGGAATTTCTTCAACTTACATCCACCTGGACTCTGATCAGAATTCGATGGTTAAAGGTCAAAGGTCACTGTGCTCTCACAAAACATGTTTTTTGGCCATAACTCAAGAATTCCCATGCTTGTTATGTCAATTTCACACAAATGTTTAATGAGATAAAATGACGAAGTGATGGACGGACGTGGATGTTCGCCGGCTGGCCTAAAAATGTAAAATTGCAGAAGTCAGACATGAGGTGAGCAAAGGGCTCATGTGGAAAGGAAGGTGTTTGTTGGAAATCGATGGGAGAAGAAAAGAAAAGGGAAAGGGAGGAAGTTCTGAGATCGAGAGAAGAGAAAGGGGAGGGGATGAACAAAGAAAGAGAGAGGATGGTTAGGAGAAATTAGAGTGACAAACAGGAAAAGAAAGTGATGAAAAGAGAGGGACAAAAATGGAACACGACATAGCAAAAGTGTATTTTAGGAACAAAAGTCATGGCGCTTCTACAGTGTGAATTACGTTACTACATTTGTAGTTTGAATTTCAAAAATTGTACAAAAATTGAGATGATTTAATCCAGCTGATTGAATATATTCAACTGCAACTTCCACAATAAATATATTAAAAATGAATAACACAGTAAATATATGTTCTTTTTCACACACACACACACACACTGATTCGCTCTCTAACTGGCGGGCCCCTCACAAACACTCCTGTTTCTCACACTAATAACATACCAAGGCTGCTACCTCACCCCCTTAGTTATCCCTCTCGGAGCCCACAGCTCTTAAGCCATGCGTTGAGAGCAGAGAGCTGTGCGTTATCCATTAGCCATGCTGCTTCTGGCTTTGATGGATCAAAGAGTGCGTAAAAGAGCTGGAGGAGCCAGGGCCACTGCGGCAAAAACAAAAAAAAACGGGACACGGAGGAAGAGGACAGAGAGCTGGACGGACGTAGATGAGGAGGAAAGGGATGGAGGAAGGGGAGGGGGGGGGGGGTGCTCCAGTGTTTACTTTTCTATTTATTAAGAAGACTGTGTAACAGGCAGTTTGAATCCGGAGCAAGTCAGAACAAGCTCGCCGTGGGTCTTTTGTCTTTTTCAAGGATATTTGGTTTCCGGGGATCAAACTTGCGTGACCTTCTAGTTCTTTTTTAAGACACTTCAAGACCAGGGGTCCAACAAAGACGCAAGAACAACAGTGGAGGTTCAAAAAAGGAGGTTCAGGGAATGAAAAGACTTCAAGAAACCTAGGCCATGGTGAAGACAAACAGGAAGGTATTTGTTAGAAATCAAACATAGAAGAAAAGAAAGGTGAAGGAAGTGTTGAGAACGAGAGAAGGGAAAGTGGAGAGGATGAACAAAGGAGGAGAGAGAGAGAGAGAAGAACAGTTTGGAGCAATTGGATTGAGAATCAAGAAAGAAAGAGATGAAAGAAAAGATGGAGGTAAAAATAAAAAGACAGAAAATGAAAGTGGGGAAATAGAAAGTACAAGAAGCTGAGCTGAAGTTGCAGAAACACGACAGAGCAAAAGAAAAAGAGGCACGTGAACTGGGATGAAAAACGGAGCGAGTTGAGTTGAGATGGGTGGAGGTCTATTGGCAGGAAGTTTGCGCGTAAGAGTTGGCCTTGTGAGATGGAATCTGGCGTAGGGTGTTTTCTCTGGCTTAGCGGCCGCCCCTCAGCCGGCCCCTTCACTGGCCACTGGGAGAGAGGGATGCAACAGAGAGACGAATGGAGAAGAGGAGGAAGACATAAGAAAGAAGACCCAAATATGGCAACCCAGGTGACGCCTGTTTGACGCTGTAATCAGAAAATAAAAGAAGTTAAGGGTAAAAAAAACTGTAGTCATAACAAGATGCAATTATGTGGACTACTTCCAGGATTAAGGAGAAACTGGAACCAGTGGATGACTCCAGAAGGTTTTCATTTGTATAGCGAGGAGTTGAAACGCTGAATTGCTGGGGATTTTCCAACAATACCACCACATTTCATTATGACTTTTGCACCGTGGCTTTCATCCAATGTCGGGCAAAGCGGGAATGAGGCGTACATGCAGTACTCGCCGAACTTGCCAGATTTCTGAGGACTTTCCCAATTTACATCTTCCTTGCTTGGTAGAAAAATACATTTCACCATTGTTACAGCCTTCTAAGGCCCTAAAGTACGAATGCAGCTTTACATGTTTCTGATTGATAAAGTGATGTTGTGCTCCAAGAGACGGAGAAATGTTGAACCGTCACCGCATTCCACACTCCGCTTTCTTTGCTCAATTAAAGAAAATGGTTTTGCAACACAGCTGTTCTAAAAACGTTCAGTACATGCAGTGATCTTCAGTACGCGAATGCAGGCACACACAAACAAACAAAAAGGGAAATACATTGTAAAAAAATCCCAGGATCCCAGAGGAATTTATGCCGGGAAAGGGGAAACAGACGTGGAGAATTCCTTGGAGATACAAGGTCTCAAATCTCCATATATAACCCTGCATCTAACTGTTTGCGTTATGCAAAATAACAGTGCTGCTATCTGTAAAGAGAGATATTTGACCTGAACAGGAAGGAGGGTAATTGCTTGCTTGCAATGGCATTCAGTTTACAAGGCTGACAGTAGCAGGGCCCAGCATGCAAAGGGGCCAGAAAAACCAAGCCCAGCCCTGTAGAATGAAAAATTAAAGAAACCCAGACCTGATTGAAAACCACATTTGTGTCATGGCAGATGAGTTTCACATGTTGCTGCAGAGTCAAGCTCACTGTCTCCATAAACGGGGACTTTTAGATGTGCTATCCAAACACAATCCATTGTTTCACTTGCTCTGATTTAAGAAGAAAACAAATCTGAAAAATGCAATGAAACTGATCTGTGTCAGCCAGAGGGAACTAAGAGAATTAAGAGCGTGGCCCGGCTCAAAAGTATCTGAATGATCGGGAATTGGGTTCAGCCGAGGAATAAAAAATAAAAAGAATAACCACGACACAGGATAAGATTTGAGATTAATTTCCTTACAGAGATGGAAAAAACCCCATTAATTCTGCGAGTGAGTCACACAAGAACATTGTCCAACTAGTCATTTGATATCCGAACCCGAACCCCCCGTTTCCTGCGACTTCTGTCAAACAAGGCGAGTCTCGATTTAGCTCATTATCTGTCCCTCTGGCTTCCTGTTGATGTCTGTAGTTACGTATGAGCATCGGTAAGAGACTGGACTAGATTGCTTGAGAAAGACTATGGGAAGAAAGAAAGATTAACAGTACAACACACACACACACACACACACACACACACACACACACACACACACACACACTGTGGTGACACGCCTGCAGGTTCAGGGCCTGTGCAACTTCCCCTTCGTGCACAATGAGATATACACAAGCCCTTGCCCTTTTCCTGTATCCAAATAAACAGTCCAAAAAAGGGCTATGTTGCAGGAACACTGCTTTATATATATGTGTGTGTGTGCGTTACGTAAGCATGACTGTGCCCCCCCCCCCCCCTTCATTAGGGCTGCTGTTTGGCTCCTGCTTCCTCTGGTCACAGTTCGCCGACCCGTCGGCCCATAACAGACACAGAAGTTGTACGCGTCACTGTGTTTCTGTCCCGGTGCTCCTCCTGCTGTGTGTTAGGCTTCAGTATGCTACATATTCTGGGACATCAGCCGTACTAGTATTTACGTGGCGCTCAAGTGCATCTAAGTAGTTTCCCAGACAGTGTTTGGGCCCCGTTAATCATCATGTAGCTCTAAAAATGTCGTTCTCTGTGCATGCCCTCCCACAGTCTGGCCTCAAGAAGTTGCACTGCTGAGCTGTAAGTGGTGAAATGATCTCTTAATCTTAGATTGGGCAGTGCTCCCAGCTGCAGTTGACAAATTGAGATACAAGGTAAAAAAATCCTGACATTTTTACCTTGTATCTCAATTTGTCAACTGCAGCTGGGAGCACTGCCCAGTCTAAGATTAAGAGAGCGTTTCACCACTTTTTTTTCTCGCAATTAATATGTGTTTCTCCTTTTCCACAATCCAGAGGCACTTACTGTCTATTCATTTGTAAATAATTTGTGTAAAAATAAACTTTCCTATGTGCAAGGTTTGGTCCCTGCGTTGCTTGAGCGACAAAAATGAATGGCTACAATACTTAACTAAGCTAGTTACTCATTAGCCAGACTTTCAGATGTTTTGCTTAATAATCTCAAAATGTTAGTTTGATATTTTAAGAAATATCAAACTAACATTCCTTGCAAAATGTTGACTGTTACCAATCTACTGTCCGTAGGTTAGGCTAAATATGGTGTGAGGAGACGGTTAGCTTAGCTAAGCACAAAGACTGGCAGCAGAAAAAGCTAGCATGGCTCTGTCTGCTTTTACGGTGAAAATAATACACCTATCCACGCCTATAAAATTCACAAATGAACACATTATGTCTCTTTTTATTAAAACCACATACAAAAAAAAGGAATGTTCGAAAATTAAGTTGGAGCTTAGGTGCTGGAACTAGCACAGTTAACGTGTCAAACTAACATCGCAGTAAGCTAACATTACTGCGAGGCAGTTGCATTTTGACTTTTTTCCACTATTTTTCAAAGTGCTCTCTCAAATAAACTTCTGAGACGCTTCGGTGTTGTAATTATTCGTTCGGCACGACATGCTAATATTTCGTTAGCATAGAGGACAGCATAGTCTAATTGAATGTCGCTAACCATCTCCTGGCTCTGGTGTCATATATGAGAGTGGTACCAATCTTCTTATCAACTCTAAGCAAATCCTATAACGCAAGTTTTTAGGTTTTATTTGTTGATTTCTCCATCTTTTATTTTTTGTCCGAGTAAGCATTTGCTCTTGATCATCTGCCAACTCCGACTCTGCATTCACATGTGGCTGTGCTTTGTGTGTTCCAGGTGACCTCAGCGTGCATCCCGGCCCCCGCCAATGATCTGGTAAGTCTTTTTTTCTTTTCCTCAATAGCATTCTGTGTACAACGACTAGTTTCCCCCTCTTCGTCTGGCCTTATAACAAGGTATGGCTTCCCAAAAAAACCACCGACTGAATTCCTTTTGGGAAGTCGAGCCCTCAGCCCGGTTTGAGCTCGGTTCATTCCTGGAGCACTGCAGGATTCCTGTCTCAAAGAAGAAGAAAAAAAAAAAGAAAAAATTGTTGATGTTGCTACAGGAAGTAGTAATGTTTATCCATTAGAGAATCTGTTTGTTTAATTAACTCTGCTTTCCTTCCTCT
This sequence comes from Anoplopoma fimbria, assembly GCF_027596085.1. Lineage (NCBI taxonomy): Eukaryota > Metazoa > Chordata > Actinopteri > Perciformes > Anoplopomatidae > Anoplopoma > Anoplopoma fimbria. The sequence continues at coordinate 6,115,588 of NC_072460.1, read as the reverse complement.
GTTGCCCCCCTCCTTTTCGCTCCACTTTTCTTCATCTCTCTCACCTCCTTTCGGCCTCCTCCCTCTGCTTTACTTCCTTCCCACCATCCTCCTCTGTCTCTTCTCCCTCGTCCTGTCACCGCTCATTCCATGCTTCCAGCAGCGTAGAGGGACTGCTCCGTCCCGACACATCCAGCACCTGGTGAGCACACTCCCATTCCCATTCTTTCTACTTGTCCTTTGAACCCGCCACACTCTTTTCTCTGCATCTTCCCTTTGCCTCCCCCCCAGTGTCATGCCATCTATCTTGAAAATGTCCAAACCTGTCAGGGAAAACCCCACTTGTGGCTTCATCGAATTTGATTAAGCACATAGACCTGCTAAACCTGCTAAAATCATCAATAGGAAAGCGTCAGACAAGTTTGTTCTGAGGGTTGTGCTAGAGTAAAAGTCATGAAAAGAAAAATCAAAAGGTGATGTTGAATGTACTCAGCAGATTTGATGGCAATCTGCCTACTAGATGACGAGACATGTTAGAGCTGATATCTTAGCCAAAAGGGAAATGTTGCATGATTGGGAAAGCATGAATGTTTTCAGTGACTATCAGCCCATCAAATCTGATGTTTTGTGTGTCAGAGTGGAAGATCTGGCCTGGTGATGGCGCTAGTGGAAAGGTCAGGGGTCACTCAAAAACATTAGAATTCACCCTTGGGGACGTGAATATTGAAATATTTGTTCAAATAATAAATGGAACGGAATAATGTTTTGACATATTTTGATTGAGGGCAGTGGTTCCCGAACTGAGAGTCTCTTGTGTATGTTTGTGTGAAGAATGGATGATACGCAACAAAGGGCCCAAGGCTGGAATTGAACCTGGGTTCTTGAGGTTTTATAGCATGTGCTGTAATCCCTTAGCTACTGTGTATTTTTAGTTTTAAAAGTTTAATTTGCTCCCAACCTCCATCGGTACTGGAGGGTAGTTCAGGAGTGGACTGTGCTGGTTGAAAATAATGCTCTGAATATTAACATTTATGTCCAAACACTACTCAGTTATTGTAGAATCTTCCAAGATGGTTATCACTTAAAGATGCTAAATTCGAAATACAGGAGATGACATTGTATTTTTGTATTAATTCATCGATTTTGAGAAATATGTTTCTTCTCTGAAAAATTGTGTGAGAGAGTAAACGTTTGAAATAACATTACATCTTCAGATAACTCTTTAAAGTGATTGTAACTGTAGACAAATACTGTATGGTTGATCATATATATATATATATATATATATATATATATATATATATATATATATATATATATATATATATATATATATATATATATAAATCAAAGCATTTGAGCTTGACTGCACCATGTATTTGGGCTATAGGATGGCCTCATTAACCAACCTTATCTTTTTTTCCCCACAGGGGTCCACCAAGTCGCTGACCTATACCAAACAGAGAAACACCCTGCCAAGGTAAAGGTCATCTCATTCATTCCTTAAAATGAATACATGCTAAATAAGTGTTGGAAAAATGACTTATTGACAAATCATGTCAATGGGTTTCCACATCTTCACCGCTCCCCTCCCCTTGCGTCTTCCCCCTCTCCGTTCTCCCAGGAGCTTCAGCGTGGACCGCGTGATGGAGAGAGTGATGGAGCGCAACTACGACTTCGACCTGACCTACATCACCGAGAGGATCATCTCCGTGTTCTTCCCCCCGAAGCTGGAGGAGCAAAGGTACCGCCTCAACCTGAAGGAGGTGGCCGCCATGCTCAAGTCCAAACACCAGGACAAGTTTCTGGTGAGGGAGCAGAAATGTGCCACACAGTAATTACAGGAGCTCTCACAAAGATGCCAAGTAGTTTGTGGTATTTTGTTGCAGCATAGACTCTACCTCCCTCCTACATGTTTCATTCAGCTGACGATGCTTGTTGCACAATAAAGACAATAGGTTTTAACACATGAAGTACACTTGGAAACCCACAAAGTAGCAGTCTGGTTTTTTCTGTCACACCCACGATAAAACAACTCAAACGATAACTGGCCACAGAGATAAACATCTTTTCTCTTTCAGCTCCTGAACCTCTCAGAGAGGCGCCACGATATCAATCGCTTAAATACAAAGGTAGAGTTTCTTCTTCTTGTAATTCTCGTATCTGAATTTGAGTTCACAAGCTTTTGTTTAATCTCCTCCAACCACATGATCTTTCCCCCTCCATCTCAACCACCAGGTCCACGACTTCGGCTGGCCCGACCTCCACGCCCCGCCGCTGGATAAGATCTGTGCCATATGCAAGGCCATGGAGACGTGGCTGTCCTCTGACCCCCAGCACGTGGTGGTCCTGCACTGCAAGGTCAGAGTTCAGGGGGGCCGCCAGGTTTTTTCCCAGGCTGAAACGGGCAGAAGTATAGAAGTGTAGTAATGAGTGAAGTTTTGGAAACAATATACAATATATTTTATTGTGAAAAGTGCTTTTAGAGTAGTGCAGGCACCATGTATTTTTAAAAGCCAACCAGGAAGTTGTCCCTCAACAAGAAAGGAAGGGAATTTTTCCATTGGATTTTGGATTATTGCAGAAAATAAACTCTGTGGCAAACTAAAGTTTATGATACTCACACTTTTTATTCAGCAAGATAATCTTCACAAATAAACGCCACTTATAAGATTTCTGAAACGTGAATGTTATCAGCAGAAGTATTAAAAAAAGCTAACGTCAGGATATAAAGGAACTACATGAAGTTTAATTCATTTTGCCACTTTTCTAAGACACATAAATGCTTCAACATTTATGAGAGGGGGTGTTTACTGGTGTGTTCTGTATCGTAGAATAAAGCGTTGAAATCTCTTAAGCTTGTGTTAAACACAGATGTTATTTCAGGCTTTGAGTTGAGGTAATTGGAAGTGCAAAAATGCTGACTCATCTCAGGGTTTCGGGACTCTTTTCTGGAGCGCTCCATTTGCTAGTTTTTGCTGACGATAATTTAAAATGAATGGCATGAAAAATTCTTAACTATATCAGAATTAAATATCCAGCGCTGAGGTTGCAGATTGCACAAAAACAAGGATGACAGCAGAGTAGTACAAAGAAAATATTGTCCAAAGTGGTATTTATACAAGCGTTTGACCAGACAAAACATGATGTTTAAAGACAGAAGTAAATAAAAAATCAGACATAATCAAAACAGAACAACTCAAAAAAGGGGATAAAAAAACAACATGAGCTTTTAAAAAAAACAAGATTCAAGCCACATTACCGAAAAAAGAAGGTCCTGCATTTAAAATGCTACAATGGAAAAGATGAAGTGTAGTACTTTAACTAACAACATTGTTTTTAGATTTTTTTCAATTATACTGTTTGCAATGTGATCTCTAACAATGCATCATCTTTAGAAATGAATTGTGCTCAATGTGTAAAATCTTAAATTGCAAAAATGACTCGCATCTAAATAACTGCCAGATGAATGTAATGGAGTTAAAGTACATTATTTCCTTCTGAAATGCAGTTGAGTAGGAGTTAAAGTAGTATAAAATGGAAATACTCAAGCACAAGTACATCAAAATGATACATAAGTACACTAATTGTATTAAGTTGCATACCACCACAGCCAGATAGCTGGAAAGGCTACTAACAGAGTATGAAGCAATGTTACATTAATAAATAAATAAATAACGACCTGAATGCTTATTTATGATGACATGCTGCAGCTGCATTCATAGATAAATATGAACCTGTAATACAGTTTATCTCACTTGCTTGTACGTCCAATCAACCTTCTCCATTCACCATTTCTAATGTAAAGTGCTATAATTTCAGTGCGATATTGCAGTGAAAATACAACTTGACTAAAACCAAAATTGCAGAGTGCACCATGTAATTCAACAAGCCAGAAAATGAACCCTACAATCTGCCTCAAACTGTGTCAACTCGATGTTTGACTCCATTTTACGTCATCCTTTCAGGAAAGCAATGTCAATATGAACTTGTTTAACCGCTACCAAACGGTGACCAGCTAACACTGAGGGCGGCTGAGCTCCCACGGCTTGTCTGGACGTTTTTTTATTTATTTCTTTTTGGTCAGGAGAAATTAAATCCTAAAAACAAGGCTGCGTCTGTGGTCTGCTGACTTCCCAGAACATTCCAGCTCCAGGCAATTCTTCCCAGCTGAACATCACGCCAGGGACGGGAGTAAACACAACGTTTTTGTCAATGAAGAATCTTCCTTTGAGAGGCGCACGGAGCAAAACCAGCTCTAATTTGTGCTCAGTGTGGAGGTGCAGCCTCCTTATTGGTATATGGAGGGGTCGCATTAGGATCTTGAGGCTGGAATGTCTTTGGAATGTGTCAGGAAGTACGGAGCACCCGGAGTGACAAGAAAAAAAAGAAAAACACCACAGGGAGCTTTTTAATTTGAATTCAAAGCTGCTTGTCCCTGGCGTGTCTCTGTCATTTCTCTTTGTCTAACCCTTCAGAAATCCTGCAGAAATAAAAATGTAATTTATTACATATTACAAGCTGTTAAAATCCGATGTTTTGGCGCGAACCACAGTGGATGAAAGCAGCACGTCGTGACCTCCCTCTCTCTCTCTCTCCCTACAGGGCCACAAAGGTAAAACGGGCGTGATTATTGCAGCCTACATGCACTACAGCAAGATCTCTGCAGGGTGAGTGTGGAGGCATCCAAAACGGCCCGATTTGACATTTTCTTGTTCATCAGAGTATCCACACATGGAACACATTAAAGGTTATTTGACTGAAGTGCTAAAAACACACTGGATTTAAAGTCAACTGTTCACATGAGCGTGCAGAATATGTTTAAGAACTAGTGCATCTAATGGCTGATGTGTTCTAAGTACACACAGCACAATGATTTCCATTCAGACTTTTGTTGATAACTGGTTTGATGAATTAAGCCCAGTGGATTTCGTGCAGGAACACTGGAAACTGGTCTATCCTGTGGCCAATGCAGCTGTATCCTCTCCATGTACTCTCTGGCATCTGCAGGGTCTGCTGCAAGTCCCGTGATGGAAATTGTTGGCTTGAAGTGTGTGTGTGTGTGTGTGTGTGTTTTTTTTTTGTGTGCAGGGCAGACCAGGCTCTCAGTACTCTGGCCATGAGGAAGTTCTGTGAAGATAAGGTGTCCTCTTCCCTCCAGCCATCCCAAAACAGGTGAGAGGAAATTCAGAGGTTATTTAATGCATCCCCCTTTTAGCATTCTAGTTTAGGGAAAGAGAAAACAGCTTTTAGGTTCAAGCCCTTCATACGTACAACTGCTGGATCTCTAAACTCTTTTTAAGGTCTAGGTCTTTTTAACATCATACATTTTGGTCATGTCACAGTAGGCATAAGTAATAAGATGGCTGGATTCCATTCAGCTGCTTCAGCGTGAGGGTCCTGGTATCCCGCACGCTGCCTCACTGACATGGCTTACTGGGAAGCTTGAATAGAACAGTGGCATGGTTAATGTTAATAGTAACACCTGGACTTTTCCTGCAATGACGAGTCAAAATGTGATCTGTAAAATAGGCATAGAAAAACAGTCAAATGAAATGGAAGAAAAGTTATTTGATCGTCATTGAGAGGAAAGAAAATGATTAAATGAGGATAACAAAAATGATAATTCACTGCAAAAAAATGTAAATTTCACTTACACTAGAGAGAATTATACAGAACAATGCATTCTCATTCTCACAGATGAAAGAGAATAGTTTTACCCTTTTTTGACTAGCTGACGTTTTTGAAGCAAAATATATATTTCATATCGGCCTCGTATAAAATATAGAAACATACTTCACTAAGGTTAGAAAAAAATGATAAGCTAACGACGTAACCTAAGAACGTAACGACTTAACGACGTAACATAACATTGTAATGCGACAACGTAATGCAACGTTACGTAAAAACTTAACGTAACAACGTAATGTAACTAGCATAAACAAATAACAACTGCCCTAAGTGTACTTTGTTACGTAACCTCACGTTTCAACTCAATGTTTACTCTTAATTACACACGGGAAACTAACAGCAATCTCCTGGGTGAAAGTCCTGTGTTTTTTTTACCCCACCTTAATGAACATTTTCTTGTTCCTTATACTTGTTCTTTTACCACGTTACCTATTAACAACGGTAGCTTCATATACTACGTCACTTTCTCTACCCGAATGCAAAAATCCACATGAAGAAACCTTCAACGTGTCCGTGGTTTTCATAAACGTACAATTACAAAAAAAAATCCTGGCATCTGGGCTGCATACTCGTATTGAAGGCAGAAACCTTGTTCAAGAACATTCCTGAAAAAAGTTCAACTGTGACAGACATAAGAAATATGTCCTTAACTGACGAGTATAATGGTTTTAGGAAAAGTGAAATATTTAGACTCGGCAAGATGTTTTTCCAATCTTCTTACCTGCCTCGCTCTCTCCTATGAAGAAACTACCATTGGCTGGCTATCTGACAACAGGATCGTCTGCTCCGGGGCTGTTAGCATTTTTCTGCCCTCGTAAAGACACTTGTCTCCATCTGTTATTGTTGTTCCACATGTCCTCTAACTCATTTCATATCCCAACGATCTGTCTCTTTCAGGTATATCTACTACTTTGGAGGCCTTCTGTCCGGGGCGATCAAGATGAACAGCAGCCCTCTCTTCCTCCACCAAGTTCTTATCCCATCACTCCCCAACTTCCAGGGTGAAGGAGGTGTGTTTGTTTAGTCTTTAATGCCAAATCACCAGATATAGTTACATCATTTAGTCTCATATGTTATTCCTCCAAATGATTAGGCCTTGATTATTAAATAATAATTTTACACAGAATATCAATACATTCAGTGGCGAATAATGAATACATTTAATGAACGTATTGCTGCCAGTGGAAATGGATGAGCAGTTCATTTAGAAGTCAAATTAAAACTGTGGTTGACCAGATGTTATAAAGATATAACAAACACAGTAAGAATTCACTTTTAAATGTATGCATGGGTGAATTTTAAGTGGCAAGTAGTAACAGGTAGTAGTAGTAAAATTGAGCGTATATTATTATTATTTGGACATTACTTCACATTATCTGCAAATACAAACTCCAAGGCATAGAAAGTCATTACAGAGCTATCAATTTTAATTAACAGATATCTGCAAATTAATGCAGAATCGAGTTTTTGGTGTCGGAAGCGTTCTCGTTTTGTTTGTAGTCCAGGTGGTATTGTCCAATCTCGTTTGAACAAGCTTTGGTTACATGTAGGTAAAAAATTGAGACCATAAACTCATGTTTACAATGTTTACTGAGGGAATCAAACAAGAGAGAAGTAGAGTCATTTTCTCATTCTACACATCACACTTCATTTTGCAACCAGAGGAGTGGGCCACTGATGGTCTTTAGAGAGAATGCAAGTTTTAAGTAATTATAGCATTGGCTTCACTTTTCAGAACCACAGGTTGCCACCTGGTTACAACGGAGGAAATAGTTCCTTCTATGGCTAAAGCATGACCTGCCTTACTCGGCCTCTGTTTGGTTTACCCTGATATTGTAACCTTAATCAATCTCACTCCTCATGCCTAAACCTAACCAATCCAACCAAGGAAGGCAAAGAAAAAACTAGCCAATCGGAGGAAGAGTAGGGCGGCTCACGGCTTTGCCACTGCGGAACCCCCAAATAGCGTCCGTTGCCCCCAGAGGCTTAATCGTCGTCAGAGAGAGAGAGAGAGATCTCTCTTCAGCTGAAAACGTGAACACATTTAAGTGTCCCGTTGGATCCATGCAGTAGAGCTCTCATGAGCGCTGACATTCACCCTCCACCCACTCAAACCATTCTGTTTTTCTTTAATCTGCTGATCAAGTCCAGAGGGAGGGGGTGGCGGCAGACAGCACATTCCTCTATCTTCATGTCGATAATACTCGCTGTGTCTGAATTTCTCTCCTCCTCTTCCTCCTCCTAGGTTACTACCCCTTCATGAAGATCTACCAGTCCATGCAGCTGGTCTACACCTCAGGCATATAGTGAGTCTCTCCTGCTGTCGTATGGCCAACTGATAAGCACAGATAAGCCGGGCCGTACTTGTTGACTTTGGGGTGTTTTATCGCTCATGAGCTGAGGTTTCAACACCGTCATGGAGTGATTAAAGAGATAAGAGTGAAGGGAATTACACAGAGGGCATCTTTCTTCTTCAATCCAGCTTTTAACTCATATCTTGTAACTTGAGTGTTTACCTCAAGGCCTTTCCAAGCCGACACATGTAAAAATAGCCAATCAGTTAAATAGCAATCTGGGACACACAAACAAACAAATCATTCAGTCCGTGGTCACACACTGTGTCTGCTTGTGTTCCTTGTACCTTTTTAGTTATTTAACAGGCTTGTTTGTGTCTGCTGTGTCCTCGACAGTGACCTTCAGGGCACCGGAGGCAGGCGGCTGTGTGTGACCATCGAACCGGCGCTGCTGCTGAAGGGTGACATCATGGTGAGTTCACATGGGAAGGAAATGACAAACAGAGGAAGCCATGATGTGGGTGGGGTCGCAATCATGACTTAATAGCTATTTATCGTCAACGGAAAGGAGAAATAATGAAATAAATACTACATGAACTGACTTTGTTCACTTTTGCCATATCTCATCTCTGAATTATACATTTTTGGTCTGGGGGAAAAAAGGTTTTGTCATTTTGTTACAATTTGTCCGTCTTGTGCAGCCAGTCATTTCCAAAAGTGTAGGTGCTGCTCTGTTTGGAGCACAAAGCCTTACATTTACTGCCCAAAGCCCCCGTTATCCCACATGCATTTTGAGCTGCGTGTTTCCTCCCCTCTCTGCCGCCCTCTGCAGGTCAAATGCTACCACAGGCGAGCCCAGAGCGCTGACAGAGACACCGTGTTCAGGTTGCAGTTCCACACCTGCACCATCCACGGATCCCAGCTTTGGTTCGGCAAAGGGGAGTTGGACGAAGCTTGTACTGGTGAGATTAGAGCATGTTTTAATCCTTTACCTATGCAACTTTGGTACTACGGGATTTGATGAACATTTCCTCTTTTGGGAAGAGGGTATCCTGTGTAGTATGGGGCATGTACAATGGCTAAAATGTCATCAGCATCCCCTTAAAGCATCTATTAAAGTCTGTAATATTTTATATTCACAATGGATCGACTGCTTTAACATGAAACAGGTCACACAGAGTTATGAACACAGAGAGAATTATCACCCTACTCTGCAGCTTCCCACTGCTCTACTCAAATGAATAGGCCCTTTTCACAGCAGCCATTTTGCCATGTCACTGCAGGGTAAACACACTGGTGCACACAGCAACATTTATTATGGCCCTGTCACATGTGGGTGGGCTATGAGCCCTGGTATTGTGCGTGCTGGCTCACTGGAATGACTGTGCCACAGTAAATAGAATGGAACCATAATTCATTTGATCAATTACACCTGTGTTTACCCCGCTGTGACATGTCAAAGTGGCCAGTTGTGGACACAAACAAGACAAATGAATGCTAATGTGGCCTCGTATTTGCAGGATGTGTAAATGGGGACTCATGTATGGCTGGGTGATAATTCAATATGATGATATATAATCTTTCAATAGAATTGTATCAAGATTAAATCATATATTGCGATTTACAATTGCGTCTTCTGAATTGATAATAATGAGAGCTTTACCAGTTCCAATATCTCACGAAATCTGATCTGAAATATTTTTAGAAAACCTAATTTGCAGATTGTGGTTTTGTTTATGTTTCCAACTCACTTTAAATGACCACTCACTGCGAATAACAAAAGGTAATAATCATTTTGTAGGTTGCAGTGCGTTGCAAGTTCTTAAATAAATGAGAAAATACTAATAACTCTTCTATATCTTTAATTTTTAATTCACACAGGAGAATACAAACCTTGGCTTTACCGTGTGGTTATTTTATATTGAATATGTATTTAGTGAATTACCAGAAAATACGCCCTATCGTTATGTACATCGTTATGAAATTAACTATACCGAGAAAGAAGATTTTTTTCCATATCACCCAGATCTAGATTCATATAAAGTTAGCTAACATTAACCGTATTGCCATACCTGACCAAGTCAGGCTTGCTTGAAAGTGTATTGAGTTGAGCATGTGTCCTCATTATCTTTACCCGGAGATTATGTAATTGGTCACACGTGAGTGCGTGAATATGTTTGTCTGTCCGTCCATTTCTAATCTTGCATACTGATGGACCTATCACCAATTTTTTTTTTTGTGCTCATTCAGATTGGTTGTGGTTGTTCCTCATTGCAATCAAACATTACAGCAGTGGTCATTGCTTATGAGTTCAACTTTTGATTCATAAAATAACGTTTGTGTTATTTCTTTTCAAAAGTTATGCAGTCTTACTCTAAATGTAAAATTGATACCGGCACAATTTGTAAATTGTTGCAGGATAATCATCACATATAACAAACGGACAAAATCTTATGAAATAACCATTGTGGGAATGTGTTCATAGTGGTTTGCTGCCTAGAATGGCCTCATGTTACCGTGGTTGAATAAATCCCTTAATAGTAGTAGCTTAATCTCCATCCTGGACATAATAACAGCTCCCTGGAGGTGAGTATATCCAGAATGAGTTGTAGTGCGAGTCTCTAACTACCCCTCAGAGAGAGCAGAGGAGGCTTAGTGAGTCACTGGTCTGACGCTGAAGTCTGTACCACATATGCTCATTACCTCATTTCCTCCTTGGTTTCACTTTCTTTTTTATGTGGTCTTCAATCCATTAGACTATTTATTTTCAAATGTTCATAAACCCACCATTGTGTGCTCACGCAACTCGGAACACATCTGTGGAAGGTGTTTGCATATTTGATGTATTGGAGAAGAGGACATGTTTGATTCCTTTCTCTAGATCACCGGCGTGCTTTTATAAATATGTGACTGTGATGTAGAGAAACTTTATTTTATCTTTGGAAAAAGGGATATTTGCCATGCTCTTTGACATTTTTAACATTTTTCTCTCTGTTTTGTTTTCCTGCTCTCCTCCCCAGATGAGCGTTTTCCGTCTGATGCCACAGTTGAGTTTGTCTTCTCCTCTGGACCTGAGAAAATCAAAGGTGGGTTCACTCTACTTGAAATTCTCCTGAATACCTGTTCTGCCTTGGAGGTTTAGTTCATATTTGGCAAATGGGTAAAACACAAATTGATGTAACTACTCAACTGGACTAATCTAAAAAAAAATGCAATATTAATGTTTCTTTCCTCAGGTCGCGAGTACCAGAAGAACGACCCGGCCGTCACAGTCGACTACAACACTGCCGACCCTGTGGTCCGCTGGGATTCCTATGAGAACTTTAACCAGCGATACCAGGACAGCCTGGAGGGTAACCCGCTAACTGTTCTCTTCAGATCCAATCTCAGCATGATTTTATGTTATTACTAAAGAGGGATGAGTACAAGAAGTTTGCAGACGTTAATAAAAATAGACTTTGAGAGCTGATCTTCATCGCCTCTTTCTCTTACAGTAGACATCGCCCACACCAGAGGTCCTGTAGATGGCAGCCTATACGCTCAGATAAAGAAGCGCAGAGGTCCCGGATCTGGTTCTCTCACTTCAACCAATGGCAGCAGCCCAGCGGCAGGCCCTGAGGAAGACAGGCCAGATCATGTCATCGCCCACGGTTCTGACTCCGCCCTCTCGGCCCATTCCGTCCATTTGAACCAATCATTCGTCCATCCAGAGCGCCAGGAGGATCCCATCCGCCCGCTGCCCCCGACCAGGCAGGAGAGAGAGGACCTCGACCGTCTCCTCGGAGGCATAGAGGGAAACCGGGATGGAGAGCGGGAGACGGCCATCTTGGACGACGGCGATTCTTTGCCATCCGAGAGAAGTGGGACGCTGAGGCTCGGCCGGTCCTGCTCCTGCCGGACTGGGTACCGGTCCCAGCGCTGCGCCGAGCCTGGCTGCGACCGCACCCTCCTTATGCCCAATGGCTACTGCCTCGACCGGGCTCCCGGCACCAATGGGCACCACGGGGCGACCCCTTCTGCCAGCCCCAACCCAGCTTCTCCTCCGTCACACATGGATCTGTGCCAGCACTACAGCCCCCACTCCCACCAGTCCCTTCCACCTCCAGATCTGGTGTGGGACCGCCAGAGTGGCCCGCAACACTACCTGCAACGCTCCTGCTCGGAGGCTCCCTCATCTCGACATATCTGCCCCTACCCATCCTCAGACCCCCACTCTCACAACCACCCGCATCACCACCCTCTGTCCGCCCTGGGTCGCATCTGCTGTCGAGAGGACGACTACGGCCCCTATCACCACCCTCCTCCACCTCACAGCCACCAACATCCCCACCCGCACCACCCCAAACCCTCCACCAGCCCCACCTACCACGATATAATGCTAATGGATGGCCCGCCCCCCACTGGCTGCCCTTGCAGAGACTGCAGCTTCAGGAGAGACGAGGTGGCCTATCACAGCCTGAGGCTGGACCAAGGTGACGGCTTCCACTGGGACAGAGAGGCGGAGCTTCAGCAGAGGGAGGTGGGGCTCAGGAGAGCCAGGGAGACAGAGTTACCCAGAGGGTCAGAGCTCCACTGGGAGAGGGATCCTGGGCTGAGACGAGGCAGAGAGATGTCCCTCCACTGGGAGAGAGACAGGGAGGCCGAGCTGCACTGGGAGCGGGACAGAGAGGCTGAATATTGGCACAGGAGGGCCACCGTAGCCTCCTACGGCCCACAGGGCCACGATCTTCCGGCCTTCACGTTTGACCCCTTGCCATCAGGTCACCCGGCTTACCCGGAAGCGTCGCGGTCCCACGCTCATTCCCACCTGGACCTGAAGTACAGCAGCAGCAGCAGCGGTTACCAGACGCCCCGCCAGGTGTGCCCCTGCTCTCCGTACCAGCCCTCGCCGTCTGAAAGCCGGGGCTACGCCTCGGGCTACCAGTCCGAGTCCACATCCCCGCTTCCCCCGGCTTCCTCCATGACGGGGCCCTGCAGCCATAGCAACGGCCCAACAGAACACAACCACAGCCACAACCATCACCATCCAGACTCACAGCAGTCATACAGCTCTGACTCACACACTGGTGAGTCACATTGAAAAACAACGTGTTTAAATTATCCTTAACCAACAACAGCATGCTCTGAATCACTAATGCGTAACCAGACAGATGCCTTAGACATTACTCACAAATTGTGTCTTCTCGCCACCTCTTCTTGGTTTTACATTTGCCCCCATACAAGCCGATAATGTCTCCAGTGAGCTTCCTTCTTTCGATGTGTAATCCATCGGTCCCATCCTTTTCAGATGGCCTCCGGAGCTCCGGCGAAAGTGGGGGCTGGAGGGATCACATCACCCACGGTTCCTTTAGGAGGGTCCACAGGGACGGCCACGCCGCATGCTCCACGCCGTCCGACATGTCCGGACCGTCCGGACCGTCCACCCCTGTCCACACCAGCAGCCCTCTACGCACACAGGAAAGGTATTCCACGCTCAAAGAAACATGAATGAATGTGTCTGGATACTGGCATCTGATCAATGGACCTTTCCAAGGGTTAATGAAGCGTCACGTTAGTTCATGCGGGACACGGAAGTCATACGCCCCCAGCCAGCCGATTTAATCATTGCTTCTAATGGGCCACACACCAATCACAGCCCACTCTCACCTAAAGGCAGTCCATTTAAATATGACTCCCTTCTCACTGATCCTTGCCACACCAACGCTGTTACAGAACGTACTGCTGGCAAAGCTTTTCCTCCTCCACCCCAGCCTCCACCCTTTTTTTTAAGTCCAGAGTTCATCCTGCATAACAAATGGTTGAAATGGAATTTAAAGTCTCACCTTGGGCTCATTTTCTGTTCGCCCGGGGGGGTCTCTGCACGGTGCTTCCTGTTTCGGCTTAGTAACAGCTCGGCCAATCCAGGGAGCATTTTAAGAGCGGAGCCACCAGCGCCAAGTATAACTGTATTTCCATTGTTGCAGTAAATGGATAAAAATCTTTGACGCAAGTGTTCTTGACTGAACTTTCTGTGTTTTTGAACCTGAACTCTATGTTCTTGTGTTTAAGTGACTAATAGGGACATGTATTTTTGATGCAGATGGCGGCAGCTAAACGGGCTGCAATGTTATCATATCAGGCAACTCCTTACGTCAAGGAACCTCCACTAAAAGCTCTAGATTCTTCTGCTGGCAGGCTCAGATTGTTCTTATGACGACAATATGGAAAGGACCCGACGGAGAAATAAAAGCTTTTTCTTTACCTTTCGCTTGATCCGGTCTGTTTTTTCAGGTGTCATGTGACTTGTTGACAACAGTGGAAACATGAGTGAGGTTCGGAGAGAGGAGTACAGAAAGCATAGCTCGGTGTTATGAGATGTTTATTGTCATGGCTGTATATTTAGCTGATTACATGAGATTTCCGAACAACACGAGCGAGATACAAAAACGCAATAACAAACAGACCGGATCAAAGGAAAGGAGAAGACAAAGGTTTTCTCTGTAGGGTTCTTTTCCATAACGTTGACAGACACTTATCTTATACTTATAGAATAACAATACGAGTCTGTCAATTTACATTGCAGCCCGTTTAGCGTCTGTTGTTTGCAACCGTTCTCACTCAAAACTGGACCATTTATGAAATAGTTGTCCCGTTTACTCACTTAGATCAAAAACATGGGCTTGAAAAATACAGAAGGTCCTTAATAAGCAAACTCGTTAACTCTATTTGGCTCACATCTGGGAAAAATGTGTTCGGACTGCATTTACATCTGGCAGAGATACGATCACAATGCGAGCCTGAACGCCTCCAGCTGTGTTCTGGCTGATCTGACCCGATATCCAATCACATGGCATTCTTCATTTACACGTCAGTCATTATCTGGTGTTCCCTTATTCAGATAGCAGATCCAGATACAGCTTGCATGTTACAGCACGGTGCAAATGGGGTATTGATGACAGTAAGAAACATGAAGGAGGTCAGAGTAGAACATTTAGAAAAAATTCACTGGATCACAAGCAGGTCTGTGACAGTAATTCTCATGTCTGTCCTTTTCAGCCCCAGTCCAGGAGGGAGGGAGTATGAGATCCGGACCACAGACCTCATCGGCAGTGACTACGAGACTTCGGGGCCCCAGGACGGACACTATCGCGCTGATGTCATCGCGCGGGAATCCCCGGAGAGCCAAAGGAGCAGCACGGAGCCGCCGTCGGCCAAAGACACGCAACCACACACAACCACACCTGCGCAAACAGAGCCTCACAACCACTGCACTGCACCACCCGACCCGTCCCCTACAGTCCCCCAACAGCAGCACTGTTGCCCAAATACACCGGCGGCTTCCACGACGCAGAACCCGCCTCCTTTTGATTCCGTGACGCCGACCACGTCGACCCAGGGGCTCTGCCAGGCTCCCTCGTCCCCGATGCGTGCTCCGTCCGCACCGGACACACGCTCCCAACCGGGCCCTCTCGCTCCCCAGACCCCCCATCCCTCAGAGGCCGCTGCTCTGCCTTCCACTGTGGCACAGACGGGGCCCCAGCCTCAGGGCCAGACCCAAACCCAAGCCGCCGGATCAACAAGACCATCGCAGGTCACCGGATCTTCTCCCACAGAGGAGCCTCACCCAGAAGCCGCAGTACCCGCGATAACCCCCACCCACAACGCTACATCTGCCCCATCATCTCCCTCCACAGCTTTATCTTTATCTGCCCAGCCGGCCCCCAGTAGTATGGAGGGCTCCCCGGTCTCTGATGCCCCAGTTCCTGGCTTTGCCACTTTGGGTAGGAGGCTGATGTTGAGTGGGTCTGACCCCCATCACCAGAACCACATCCAGCAGCACGGGGCCCCACACCACCACTACCCGGGCGTAGAGCACAGCGCTGCCGGGCACACATCGGCTCTGGACACCAACAAGAGGCCCTGCTACTCTGCTCACACTCCTCAGCTCTACCCGTCCTCCTACTCCAATTACTCCACCATCTCCATCCCCCTTCCTCACCCCCAGCCGCCGCTGCCGGAGAAGCGCCACCCGCCCAATCAGTCGGGTTCACCCAGCGACGGGGCGGGAACGCTTAAGCCGGCGGCGGGCCACGCATTTCCCTCAGCCTCCGCCCAGCATCAGCTCCATGTCACGTTCTCTCCCACCGTGGGGGAAATTGCACCCCCCGCAGGCAAAAACGACGGAGTAACACCTGCAGAGAGTGAGAACACGAATAGGGTCAGCGTGAAGTTTGTCCAGGACAGTTCAAGGGTCTGGTACAAGCCTGGAATCTCCAGAGAGCAAGGTAGGCCTTTCACTCTTTTTGTCTTTTTCCTAACTTTAACAAATACTTCACATTTCCTGACATCTTGATTGCGTTTTGCTGTAGCAATCGCAGCTCTGAAGGAGAGAGAGCCCGGAACCTTCCTGATCAGGGACAGTAACTCTTTCCAGGGGGCCTACGGCCTGGCCCTGAAGGTGGCTACACCTCCTCCCAATGTCAACAACCACAGCGGCAAGGGTAAAGAAGACGTTCCTCCTAGCCTTTTTATGCAACACTCTGGTTATTCAGCAGTTGCTTTGTCTTCAGGAGACCATGACACTCGCGGCTTGCTTACAGTTCATCTCTGCTGTTACAGTGAGCGACCCTCTGGAGCAGCTGGTCAGACACTTCCTCATAGAAACCGGCCCTCGAGGAGTCAAGATTAAAGGGTGCCAGAACGAGCCCTACTTTGGTAAGTTTTCCTGCTCCAGCTTTGGGAGGATTTCATGTTTACGTTTCAAGGACAACATTTTTAGCACCGGAGAAACGGGCACCTTAAGGGGAGATTATCATTTTTCATTTATACGTCTCGCTACTACTAAACTATTTGAACTGCTATTTGTTAACCACAGGGAGTCTGTCTGCATTAGTCTACCAACACTCCATCACGCCCATCTCTTTGCCGTGCGCCCTTAAGATCACAGAGAAAGGTTGGTACTCCAGAGGCTGCAGCACGTTCATGTTATTAACTATATTGTCAATATAGTCGTTCATTCATTTTCTGTTGATGTACAAATTGTTTGACGTGACTCACATTTGACCAGACTGATCCTTTAATCCTCACATTATTTAGGAGATGAACTTTGAAGTATTTTACAGGAAATCCACTTTTAGCCGATGTAACTGATTTCTTTATTGTCTTTATCTCAGATCTGATAGGAGAGGTGCCGGAGGTTCAGCCAGTGAATAACGTCAGCACGGCTGCTGACCTGCTGAAACAAGGAGCAGGTGACTTCTCCATCCATCAGCCTTCTCTTCATAAAACACAGAGAAATCGTTTTAAGGCGTGGTCGTCATGCTCACCTCTCTCTCTCTCTCTCTCTCTCTCTCTCTCTCTCTCTCTCCGTCTGTCCCTCCCCCCCTCAGCCTGTAACGTCCTCTACCTGAACTCGGTGGAAACAGAGTCTCTGACCGGCCCCCAGGCCATCGCCAAGGCGACAGACGCTTCGTTGGGTCGTAGCCCGCGCCCCTCCGCCACTGTGGTCCAGTTCAAGGTGACGTCGCAGGGCATCACGCTGACCGACAGCCAGCGCAGGTGAGACGGTCCTCATGGAATAATTTAACACCCTCTAGTCATTACTCCCTAATAAACCATGATTGCACTGATGATGATGAACACTGTAGCTCCGACTCTAGAGTTAATGCGCTGTGCTTTCATTACATTTAAGTGATCATGTCTCTCCTGTCTCTCTCTCTCTCTCTCTCTCTGTAGGGTTTTCTTCAGGAGACATTACCCAGTGAGCAGTGTGACCTTCAGCAGCATCGACCCCAAGGACAGGAGGTAGGCCGTCAATAATGATGCTCTTTGCAGTTTGAAACTAACCCAGCAAATCTGCAGAAATCAGAGACTCACCGCGATTTGTTGCACCCATGATCCTTCACTGCATTTGCTGCCGCGAGTCCTCGCATGGATCTGTGCGTCTGTTTTTGCGGGCGCGTTTTGTAAGCGTGCACGGGAGACGAGCCGCTCCGTCAGCGAGCATGCCGGCCGTGGCCGAGGCTGCAGCTGAGTCGGCCTGTTTGGCAGCTCTGCCTGTGTATGTGTGTGTGTCTGAGTCTGGTTTCTCTCTCTCTCTCTCTCGGCTTTAT
This sequence comes from Anoplopoma fimbria, assembly GCF_027596085.1. Taxonomy (NCBI): domain Eukaryota; kingdom Metazoa; phylum Chordata; class Actinopteri; order Perciformes; family Anoplopomatidae; genus Anoplopoma; species Anoplopoma fimbria. Next base: position 6,097,533 of record NC_072460.1, on the reverse strand, counting down.
AGGTGGACTAACTCAGACAACACCGCCATTAAGTAAGTGCTCTGTTTGTGTTTGATGACGGAGAGCAAGGAGGAGTGTGTGCATGTGCGTTTTGTGTGTTTTTAAAAAGGAAAGAAGGGTGTGTAGGTTCAGCCCCGTGGCTGAGAGAGGACATTAGAGCCTCTGCATGGCTTCAGATTGCTTGTGAGCCTTGGCAAAATCATGATTTAACAATGAAAATCAAAGTTTCACGTGACCCTATATTACATAATACTAATTATTTTGTCATAGTTAACCCTACGGAAGCCCTGAGAGGCAATGAGAAAAGAAAGTAGCAGGAGGTCCATTTTCTAAGTCTGATCTAAATAGTTTTCTCTCCTACGTTCATGACTTAAGAGCAGGTGGGATTAAAAGATTTTACCAGGATAATCTTTCCCAAAAAAAAGAATTTCTGAAACCAGAGGGGGAAAAAGATTCTCTTTTTCATCTGTGAACGTTATTTGTTGTTGTAATATTAATTTTGGCCAGAAGGCTGAAGTGCACCACTGCCCCATGTTCCAAATAGGACTCTAATAGCTTTCAAGTTTTCTTCCTGGTGAGAATTTCTACACAAGGTACATATAATGTGTTAGCAAGTTATGTATGTATCGAGAGATAGAATGATTTATTAAAAAGGAAATGACTCTACACCATTCAGCAATAATCTTATATTGTATATCATGGCAAACAATGGGAAAGATCTAAAAGTTTAAAAAAATGAAACGAAGTAGAAAATTCACTCCTTAAGGTGGTTATGGGGTCGTGTTGCCCTCCAGCCTCTTGTGGCTGAAATGTGTATTACATCAACAATAACTTAAACAATTTATTTTTTAAATATTATACAATGATAATTGTTTTCCCTGATGGAAAAAAAGAACTTAGAAACAATATCCTTGCAAAAAATGTTTTAGGATTTGACGGCATCTAGCAGTGTGGTTGCAGATTGCTCTAACTAAATTACCCAATGTAACGAGAGCCGCTGACTGACAAACCCTGTGGTAACACCATTCGCTTGCCCAGAGGCCGTCCATACCATAATAACACTACTTTAGGAGCAACTGAAGTCAGACCCCAGCTGGTGGTACCACGGTTTTTTTACACTCTGCAGCTAACTGTGAAATACGCAGTTTCACAAGCTTTGATTCAGGAAACGTAGAGTTTTGTTTGTCCGTTCTGGGCTTCTGTAGAAACATGGCGGATTTTCATGATAGGTCCACTGAAATACAACAAACTGGCCCTTTAAGTCAATAAACACAGGAGAGAAAACTATTTAGATCAGACGATGGAGAAAATGGATTTCGCTTCCTCTCGTGCTCACTATCTTGTATCCTCACACCTTTTGTCCTCTTCCTCTACCCTCCCTCCCTCCCTCCCTCCCTCCTCAGGGTGTTCGGTTTCGTGGCCAAGAAGCCGGGCAGCTTGGCCGAGAATGTTTGCCACCTGTTTGCCGAGTTGGACCCCGAACAGCCTGCCTCCGCCATCGTCAACTTCATCAACAAGGTCATGTTGTCACAGCGCCGATAGAGGGCGACAGAGAGCAGACAAACGGTGGCAACTGACACTGCTTATATTGTGCAGAAGTGGCCCAGTGCCAGTGTTTGTTGGGACTGTGACACTGCGACATCTTGTCAATCAGTTGGACCATAGTCAGACCATTTTGAAGGCAACTGAAAATCTTGGTCCATGATCCCTACTGATGCTTTTTCATTTGTTCGTTTGTTCCACTCTCTGCTCCCGAAATGTCCACCTTTTCCCGTAAAGGTCGCTTGACGTTATAACACTCCATTAAATGGTTTTCTTATATAGTAAAAAAACAAAACAAAGCCATGATGTATAGTATTCTCCAAGGACAGGGAGGCTTCAGAGGAAACTTCCAGCATCTACCAGGGGCCTGTACCACAAAGACAAATGAGATGTTATCCAGTTATCTTCGGGCTTCACTCTGGGTTTCTGGTATCATCGAGCTGCCTCGCTTTGTAAGAGAACTTTTCAGAGCAGGTTCAGTCCACTGAGTCACCGCTGAGTCATGTTTTTCCCCACAAGATCCTGACCTGCACAAAAACTACAGAGTTTACAATAAAGGGAATTTAACAATACAACTAGATTGGTGTTAGTAAGCATTAATTTCTCTTGTTGAGATCTGTACTTTACTTATAACATTGTTAGAGTATCACTTATTCATATTTTATCCCAATTACCCTATGGGTATCTCTGTATCATTCTGTCATATAACACATATAAAAGCACATTTTCCCAATCAGCTTCTTACTGCGAGCAATGGGATCCTAACAGGAAGATAAAAAGTTAAAGGTATTTCACATGACGGATGTAACTATTTCTGTTCTGACATGTGATGACCAAACCACATCCACACAGGTAGACCAGAGATTTGAGTGTTTTAAACTCATTAAAGAATACCTGAAGACGTTTTTTTTTTTTTTTACTTTGATTGCTGCTTTAGAATAAAATATTTAATGTCACTCATGAATTAAAGCCACGCTGTGCATTCCAATAGCCATACTATTTATTATGCCAGAAGAAAGATTAAGCATGTGCCAATACATAGGTCGGTTGCAGTGTATGTTAAAAAATACCATGTTCTGATACATCCGGTCGCATTTTACACTATGCAAGCCGGCATGCTTTTCTGCTAGTTCTGACCTCACAATCCTTTGCGTTGCAGTGCAAGAGGGTCAAAGGTCAAGGTGCCAATATTATGTAGACATAGTATGTCCAAATTGAGTGCAAGAAAAAGTTTGTCAATTTTGAACACAGCTCAAGTTTCCATGGACTGACTCCTGCTTCTGATGATGCGACAGCTTCATGATACCGGTTATCCAGAGGGCCGGACTGAGGTGAACTCACTTCGTGGCACAGACTCACTGCTTAAATACAACTTTTATCATGTGGGTCAGACTGGTGTTCAGTGTAACAATGACAGAAGAAGTGCCAAAAAGCAGCTTAAAGGACACAGACATTCAGACGTGGGTGGAGCGACTACAAAGAGGACCTTTCCTTGCACTGTTTGAGGGTCGTCAAAGCCCCGAAACCTCCAACACGTCCACATAATAACTGCATTTTTAACACAGCCGGTGTTTATATTGTTTATTCTTCGTTTGAATACAGAGGCCAACGCCCTGATGATGTAATTTAGTTCCTATATCTAGAGATGTTCAGGTATATCAGATGTATGTACGGCGCATTTACAGCCACTCTTGCCTTTAGACAGCACCTTTTATAAGTGTAACACATTTAATCACAATCGACAATCATGGTGTTTCATTTTTTTATTTTTTTCAAACTCACGTACACTTAATAATCGGAGCGAGCAAGAGACTTAAGTCTCTGATGAAAGCAAACATGAATGTGAGGTTCTTAACTTTTAACAAGTGTGTGTGTGTGAGTGTGTGTGAGAAAGGGAGGGGCGGGCGTGTTGAGGGTATTTTCGGAGGAAATTTTAGTTAAGGGAATCGGTAACGTCCATTTTTTAAAGAAATGTATGTGAAACGGGGGAAAAAGCTAGTTGGGGAAAGGACGTTTCAGTGTTCGAGCACACCTTTGCCGTGAAATGTTTGTTGTCCATATTCATTATGAAACATATTCACACACACAAGTTCACAGAGAGGACCGGTAAACTCACACAAGAGGCCTAAAGACAGACGTACTTAACCAAAGACAAAAGCACTCTTGTATTAATAAGCTTTTTATCAGCTATATTTTTGTACTTATTGCATTTACTTAGTGTGTTGCCTTGTTTGGTATATATAAAAAATAAAAACTAGAAAAACACGACTCGTATTACAGCGATAATATATTGTGGTCTGTTTTCTTGTCGATCTCTGTATTATGTAGTAATATATTTTCACATGCAGCTATAGGACAACGTATGAGACATTAAAATAAAGGAAACGTTTGTATGTTTGAAAAAGACATTATGCTATTTTGTATGCAAAAAAATTAAACTGAAATGATGTGGTACCTGAAGTTCTTCTGGGTCTGTGGTTATTTTGGGTTAATAGTCGTTAAGGGCTGCAGCTATTATATTTTATTCATTTTTAATACGTTTTTCATTTTACAATGGAGGTTTCCAGATACCAGCAATGAATTGATGCAGCTTAAAATTAAGAAAATAAAATCTGAAACAACAAGCATTGGTTCATTAGTTTTATTTATTCACACGTCCCTTTAATAGCTGTTTTGCATGACAATATAAACTGTATTCTTTTTAAAAACCCTGGTAAAAATTCTCATTCACAAATTTACAAACAACTGTCCCTTTAAATAAAAACTTTTGTTATGACATAAATGACACATTCACGCAGAACATAGCCTGCAGCAGAATTCATTTGAAAATACTTGGTGCTGTAAAGCCTCAGTCGACCACAAGGATCTGGACTAAACGGACTTCCTGGTCAAACATCCACAGTGGCGTTTGATTGACAGACACAGAGGAGTTGATTAAAACACACAGATGATGGATAAGGCCAAAGGAAGGAGCAGAGTCGATCCCGTTTGCAGACGCTCAGCAGCACATATTCTATTCCTTTCAGTAGTTTAGACAAGAGTGTGAATGTTTAAGACTTCACTGATCCTGTAGATCCCTAATCAGCTTCACTGATACTTTGTGAGCAGTTTATTGCTCTCTGACACTAAAAACCAGTGTGCTTAGACTTGCTGTGATGAGAGAAATAACATTTAAAAAACATCAGGGACATGTTGAATGCCGTTGTTAAATAACACCGCAAAAGCAATATGTTTAAGAACGCGTCCCAGTTTCCAGGTGCCAAAAAAACATCCATCATTAAATTATCCCTCCTTTGCATAGCATCCAAAAATAGAAAAACAGCAGACTGACCTCCTCCCCCGTCTTTTTTAAAGAGAAGTCAGCACATCTCGGTCCAAGACAGTGTTGCAACACCAAAAAGTCATTTGAGCAAAGCTGAAGAGAGTTCTACAGATGTGGCAGCAGCAGCAGACAGACGGAGCTCTGTGACGTCCATTAAAGCCAATAACGGTGTCGTCTGTCAGCAAGTTTGAAATAGCAAAAATGACCTTTGTTAAACTTGGATTATAGACGTGGTAAGTTCAGGCAATCATCAGCCCCGGTAAGGCAACTAAAAAAAAAAAAAAAAAAGGGCAAGAAAAATCCAGGCCAAACGAGAACCGCCACGAAACCGTATATCAGTTGCCTTCTGGGATGTCCGATGAAAAAAAAGGTGCAGTTTAAAAAAAAAAAAAAAAAAAAGAAAAACAAGCGTTTCACAACATCCCCTTCCCACAGACTTGTTTTCCTACTTCATCATCCAAGGGCACAAGTTAACATTTAAGTTTCAAATATTGGAGTGAGCTTATAAGAAAGCACCATTTGGTATTGTGCTTGAAGGCGTGCTGCACCGCCGCGGAGGAGAGATCCTTCCGTTCACATCAGAAGAGGCTGGGTTTTTACCGGCAGTGAGCGGGCGGAGGAAGGATGCTGCTGGTACTCGTTAGTCCGGGAGCGGGTGGTGTTGGAGCCGCAGTCTATGTAGCGGTACGCCTCCAGGCTGTTCTGGGACGTTCTCACCATGTAGGAGGTTTTCACTGAGGTTCTGGAAAACAAGCAGGGGGAACGGAAATGAAGGGCAGTCTATTCCAATATTTATCATTAAGGCAAAATACATGATGTGGCCACAGGAATGACCTCACGGCTGGCTTTCTGAAAGCCCTTTATATGCTAGATCATATTTCATAACAACTAGCTAGGAAAACTCCTCCAGTGTGGGAAATGATAGTTATTCTGTCTGAACTACAATGCAACAAGTGAAGTACTGGTACTGGTGCGCCCCAGGGTCACACGTGCACTAACTTTGAGGAAGTGGCTTGTGTGGTCACAGTGTCTCTTGTGTTACATAACATGACACACACAGAGCACACAGCTGCCTCTCCACTGATTACAGGCACTTGAGTGCTGCTGTTTTATGCTTTTTCATACTTCTACATTTCAAAAGAAAAGATGTTACCCGTTATTCCACTATGTTTATCTGACAGCTATTACTTTGCTCATTTTTGACTCAATATATTGTCAGCTGCTAAAATGTGATGGATTCCCCTTGCATCAAGACATTTAGTCCTGTTAGTTTTATCTTATTATTTTTTTAAATTACACGTTTGAAGTTGATTGAGATTTTTCTAAAAGACCATTTTTTCCACTATTCTGGTCCATTTCCCTTTTATGTTCCAAGAAAGAAAGAAAGAATACTTTTGAATAAATGGATTGCAATTTTTTTTTACTTAAATAATGTTTATTAAGTATAACAATTTTTTAGGACAGAAATATCTTTTTGAAATTGACATGTTTAGGATTTGCTGGAAACTTTAGGAAGTAGGTAACAAGCACTGTACTTAATAAATTAAGTATACAGTGTTTAGCAGCCAGTACTTCTGTGCTTCTACTTGAGTAACATTTTGAGCAGAGTCATTTTCCTTTAGTGTAGCATCCAAGTACTTCTGAAAGGTGAAGAGATACTTACTGCATATATACGACGATGTTGTGGACCTTAATGCTGGGCATGGTGCAGAAGGCGCTGGAAAGGAAAGGAAACAGAAAAGGTTTAGATTGTTGAGCTGGAGTACCGACATTCTTCCACTCGTTGTCTCTTTGTGTCATTTACACAAGGCTTTATTGCCGACACAGAAAAAAAAAAAGCTTTAATGTGTTTTAAGTTAAAAAAGGAGCAGATTACAAATATAAATATAAGAAAGCCTGTGTTTCAAATTGGAGGTGTGGAGTTGAGAAGATGTAGACATTTAGGAAACAAGGAGGATGTAACAGAAGATGCTGTTGCGTTGCATCATGGGAAGCGCAGGATTAAGAGCCTGTAAGCCAAGAGGGTTTTGACCACTCTTTCATTAATCTGTCTCTCTCGAGCCCCCCTGCTTGATGGAGGTCTACGTTTAAAATCACCGGAGTAACCCTTTTAGCCGATGACCATTCACAACTCAAAGTAGAGTTTTGTCAAAGTTGTGTGTTTTATGAAGCCACTAGAAAGAAAGGCTGTTTGGACAGTTTAGGCAGAGACACTTACTAGACGTAGGGGGCGCTGCTACCAATCTCCACACTGACCGTGTAGTTCACCTGCAGGAGACAGAGCCGTTACACAAACAACACAAAGCGTAGAAATGATGAGGACGTCACACTTGAGTGGAGGACGTATGGATATTTCTATCTTTTTTTTACTAGGGCTAAATCATTTCCTAAATAAAGCTGGGTACTGCTGTATTTAGAGAAAGGTACCAAGACAGAAGTTACATTTCAACTAAGGGTTATTTTCATATCTGTTAAATCTGCCAACGATTCCCTAGATTATACGATTCAATATTGAAAAATGTCCGTACTTGTTCTGTCTGTTCAAAACCTAAAGCGATCAGTTTGATGCGATATAAAAATGGAGAAATGTAGGTAATCGCCACATTTGAGAGGCTTAAAAAACAGCTTTTTTTGCCTTTTTTTTTTTTTTTGCATTAAAAACTACTGAAACGATCTTCCTGTCTTTTGAATAATCAACTGGTCGACTAATCGTTGCAGCTCTACATTCGTAATATTAGCGAGTGCTGCATTTGTGGCAGAAGGATGGTGCGTGTAGAGCGATTAAAAAATAAACTACAGTTCCCATCTCCATTGTAGTCAACAGAGTAGAAGGAATAAGATCCACAGCGGTTAGCAGGATCAAGTCAGCCCTGGTTTTGTTGACGGTGAGAGTAACGTAGAATGATGTCAGCCTCGTTATTTCAGTGTGTGTTGTTCTTGCACTCGTGTCTTATAGAGCATTTAACCCTTTAGCGGGAGAGTCTGCAGTGGAGCTAGAGTTCAAACCAGTCTATCAAACGAAACAATCCCATAGCGGGCGCGCCTCTGTACGCTTTTAAAAGTCATTGTTTGCAGACTTTGTACCGGGAGCAGTGTCTGGAGCGACCACTGATAATGTTTATTGTGCACAAAGTAAACATCATCACTGGTCGGCTATGTATATGTATATACACAGTGTAAATGAGTCCGTTTCTGTTTTTACCTGGCGCTGACTGAGCGGCAGGATGGTGGTGACACTGTCTAGCTGCTGCGTTCCGATCACAGTCTTCATGTAGAGGACCTGGCAGCTCACGCTCTGCACCAGCACCGAGAAGAAGTTTGGGTTGCTGAGGTTCAGAGTGCTCTGGGGAAAAAAAGAAAGTAATAAAACATGTATCGCGTTGATTCTGCATTAGGTTACAGGTTAGAAATTAGACTAACGTACGACAACTGGGGCTACAGAAGCAACATTTGCAGAGAAAAGCTTCAATTCACTTTTTCTCTGAGACACTTCAGACCACGGGATCAGATTCAGAATCAGATTTATTGCCAAGTACGTGTGCCCAATACGAGCAGTTTGGCTCTGTCGTTTTGCCTTCCTCTTGATATACTTACACAGAAATAGAATAACAGTTAGGAAGAAGGAAAAATATAAAACAAAGTATGAGACATTAAAAAGGAACATTTGCTCTGCATTTGGATTAGGGGTGTAACTAACAATTTTCCACACCATCATTAAATCTTTTCTAAATTCATCCATTCATCGTTCTGTCAAAAACAAATTGAAAACGCCAATTGTAATTTAGGTCATTACGACAAAGAGAAGCATCCAAAGTGCATGTTTGAAGAAAACACATTTACACATGTTTAGCAATTTGGCTTAAAAAAAAAAAAAAGTTTTTCCTACCAATCATCTGATCAATTAATCAACTAATCACATCAGCTCTGATTGGCTGCATAAAACAGAACAAGGACTCCGCTAAACCGGATCATTTTCTTACCACATCTCCCAAAGTAAGGATGCAACCAATCTGATTTATTCTACATACCACACAAATCAAATTGACTTTTTTTTTTTTAGATTCAGATAAACTAAGTTGCCAGTTTATAAAGAGCACTTACTTGATGGGTGTCTAACATTATGTCCAATTCATTTATATTACCTCTCTCTGTGATGCCACAAACTTCATCCTCCAAAATGAGAGTAAGTATGTGAGAAAAAAAACCAAAAACCTACCGTCATGTTCATGAGGACTTTCAGGTTGGAGTGGTCGAAGCGCACGTTCACCGAGTGTATCCCATCATCCACCACCACCACGGAGCGAGGGAAGAGGAAGAAGGCCACGAGCGAGGAAGCGAGGAGGCACAGCACAACCGACAGGACCACGTACAGCTTCCTACGACACAAGAACAACAAAAAGTAGGTCCTCTCTCTCTCTCTCTCTAACCCGTGCACCTAAAGCATGGATACAAAAAATGTTGAATGACACATAAATACCACTTGACTTTGACAACTACAGAAGCTGTACAGCGTGCAACAATAAGCTTCCAATGTGTTTTAAGCACCAATAATGGCCGTGAGATTACTTACGTCCTTTGGGGCCGCAGCCTTTGGTCGCTGTATGGGATCAATGCGACCAGCTCGTTCACTTGTTCTATCAGGAGGAGATAACAGGTCATGCAACACATCGATCAGTGTCTCCCCTTAGAATATATATATATATATATATATATATATATACACACACATTTTCAATAGCTGCCCCTTCTCTCTGGAACTCTCTCCCCAAACACATCTGAGACTGCAATAATCTTTCAATGTTCAAATCAGAAATCAAAACTCACCTCTTTAAAACTGCTTTTAAAGTCTGACTAATGCTGTGTGTTTTAAAGTTTTTAGTGTGTAGCTGTTATATGCTGTTTTTAAATGTCTGTAAAGCATATTTGAGTACTCTGAAAAGCGCTCTATAGATAAAATGTACTATTATTATTATTATTATTATTATTATTATATGTGTTGGGACACAGGGTGAAACCTCTGAGACTGCATGTCAGCCTCTTCCTTTGAATGACGTCACTATTGTAAAATAATAAAGGGTTATCTCATCTTATCTTATCTTATCTTATCTTATCTTATCTTAAACTACATTCAGTGCCAGGTCTGCTTTATCAAATGCTGAAAAGGAAACATGCACCATAACGCTCTAGACAACCCTGCAGATACTTATAATAACAATTTTTTCACACTTTTTGAGCCTGCAGTTGAATAACTAATATGAATAATGAACATTATGGTTGAGAGTCTTTCAGTCCAGTCCGCAGTCAGCGTGGTGCTCCTCACCAGAGGGGATCCGTCCGGTGCCCTGGCAGGTCGGACACGTGATGCTGTCCCTGCCGGTGAACTCCACGTAGGGGAACTGAGCGATGTCCTCCCGCCGGACCAGCCCGTCCAGAGACTCGTTGTCGGAGTCCTCCCTCCCGCGCTGCCCGGTGCTCTGACTCTCCGGGATGAGCGACAGGCTGCTGCCGTCGCGAGACAACCGTGTCCCCATGGCCCCGAGCGGTCTGCACGTGGACGAGAGCGAGACGTTCAGCCATTAAAAAAAACAACAACAAACAAAACAAACAAACACAAAAAACGCACACGCCAGCAGTTCCTGCGCGGCGCTTCTATGCTAGCTTAGTTTGCTAACAGAGGTGTCACGTTTCAGTGACTTTAGCCACCTGTGGCATTGTTTGTCTTAAGAACACAAACTATACTCACGTGTGAGACCCTAACAACTCGACGTGGACATCCCAGACGTACGCCGTGTCCCTCCTGTCATACCGGAGTGTACGGTCATGTTGTGCTGCGTATGGTCTTCTGCCGCTTCTTCTTCTTCTTCTGGGATTTTTAAGGGCAGCTTGCAGCCTGTTAGTCGCATTACTGCCACCCTCCGGCTGGTAAACGCACTTCTACCCAGATCACTTAGGCCGCACTCCGGTTAATTAGATTAGATTAGATTCCATTTTATTGTCATTGCACAAAGTACAAGTACTCTAAATGGAAATGGTAAATGGACTGGACTTGTTTAGCACTTTTCTAGTCTTCTGACCACTCAAAGCGCTTTTACATTACATATTATTCACCCATTCATACACTGATGACAGGGGCTACCATGCAAGGTGCCACCTGCCCATCAGGATCTATCTAATCATTCACACCCATTCATACACAGATGGCACAGCCTTTAGGAGCAACTCAGGTTAAGTGTCTTGCCCAAGGACACATCGACATGGACTGCCACTTTTCCTGTGTGTATATATATATATATATATATATATATATATATATATATATATATATATATATATATATATAACTAAGTAGTCAGGATGTGTACTCCTTGAGTAGTAGAAGTACTACTTGAATATCTTACTGGAGAGGAGTGGATGTGACTTTGTTCAGATGTTTGTTTCTTTGTTTTAAGCCTTTTAAGCCTTTTAAGCATTGACACACACTTGGACTTTTCCAATATTAATTAATTAAGCCTTTATTAGTCCCACAATGGGGAAATTATTTCTCTGCATTTAACCCATCCCGGAGGAGCAGTGGGCTGCAATGAAGCGCCCGGGGAGCAACTTGGGGTTGGGTGTCTTGCTCAAGGACACCTCAGCATGTTGCCGGTAGAGGGGTTTGAACCACCAACCTTGTGGTTACGGGACAAGCGCTCTACCTCATGTACCACAGCCGCCCCCATATGTGTGATTTACCCATAGTTAGGACAGCATTGGTGCCTTTATCATTTAGGTCTACCTACATGAAATGTTGTATGTAATTGTAATATGCAAGCCCCCAGGAAGAGCACCGGGATTAAAAGCCAATTTTTCTATGGGCCCATGTACTGTAAGATTAGGGTATATCCGGTTTAAATCACTGAGTGAACTCATATGTCAATACTAGCATATTTCCAACTCCTAAAACAAGATCATTCTACGTACAAGAGCAGCATTACAGTATTTAAGCAGTTGGTAGTGTGAGACAATGACAATGAAATAGGAGAATCCTGTGCTGTATGTTAAAACTGTGCCAAAAGTAATACAAATGAACACGTCACACAAGCAGAGAGAAATTACCATAACAAACCGTTTTATATGCAAGATGACACGTGACCTTTTGCTTTTTTTGACTCCATTTATTAGTATGATTTCGCCCCAAATTGCAGTTTCAACTTGTAATAAAATATACAAATTTAGTGACATTTGGGTCTTGCTTTAACTCAAATGGAGGAGTAAGTGAAAAAAAACAACTTAAGAAAAAGAGCCTTACCTTTAGCAGATAAATTAATCAACACATTAATCAATACATTTTCAAACATGGTCCAACATGCAATTATACTGTACTGTAACTATTTATGAAGCAATAATCACTGTATTATTATGTCTTTTTATATTTAGCACAAGACTAAACATGTGTATATGTGTGAATCAGTGCAACAGCATATATTAGTAGCTGTAGTTAGTTGGTCTGTCCAGCAAGCATCCTCCTCAGCTCAACATTCTCTCTTTGCAGTATTTTGTTCTGGAAAAAAAGTAGAAAAGAATGATACAAATGAAGGTAAATTGAGATCCAAGAATTGAAAATAAATTCTGACCCAAGCTCTGATAGTAATTTAAAATCCAAAGCAGACCTCACCTTATGTCTGAGGGCCTCCACTATCAGGTCCCTTCCTCCCCTGACGCTCTTCTCTTTTTTTGAAGCTCTGAAGGCATCCCCGATTACTGAGACCAGCACGTGAGACTGTAAATTCATACTTCCAATATTAATATCAGTGATCTGCTGCTCAAATAACAATAAAAGTTTGTGTAGGAAATGCATAGCTGTACTGGCATAACTCACAAACTTCTTGCTCTGGAACAGATAACAGTGGTTCATGTCGGCTGCAGGGTGTCGGGCCACAAATCCAAAGACTTTGGGTGAAGACGGCAGGACGGCACAGAAGGAAATAGTGGACAGAGGACACGAGTACAACAAAAACTGAGGGGAGGGGACAACAAAGAGATTAAAATTGAGAATAGAAGGCAAAATAAATCATCAAATCGTTTTTAATCCTCCGTCTGGTACGATCAACTGGTACACTTTTGTCACAGACCTTGGTTTCGCTTTCCAACACGTCTATTCCACTCAGTGACAGGAAGAGATGGACTTTGCTCTTCTTCGCTGCCTTTTCTGAGGAGAAGTGATTTGGCATCTAGGGATGAGAGTCAATGGGTTACACGTTAATAACTGCATCTGTAAAGCCAACCTATTTAGTTAATACGTTTATAATATAGCTAATATAGTGGATACGAACTGAGTTTCCCACTAGAATACAAGTTACTTATGTGCAGAAGAATCCAAGCGTCCAAGTCAGAGCGTTTGCATTAACATCTACATGGAAATTATATCAATAGAAAGTGTGTTTCCCTGTAATGGGGAATAACAGTAATAACTAGAATGGGATGTGAGCAGTAGTGGCTGACCTTTAGGCTCTCAGCCGCTTCGGACAGGATCTGTAGTCCATCAGGGCGGACCACCTCAACGCGGCCAAGAAACTACAGTTTGGAGAAAGAAATACACATGAATGTGGGAAACGGTGTTTTAAACAAAGCTAAATATATCAGATTAAAGTCACATTAAGAAAAGCTGCTGAAGCACAATCACAAGTACCTCACCTTGTACTTGATCCTCCACCACACAATGCTATTTTGAGCTGTCAAAAATCCGTATTTACCTTTACTTTAAAGGAGATCTCATTATCATCCTCTGAGGTGTCACTCATTTTGAACACGTCTGGTGGCACAACTGAACCCTACAGGTAGACGTAAAAGATGAGAAATTAGACATTCAGGGCTACATATGTTTTTGAATCGTGAAAGAGATACTGTAAATTCATCTTACCTGTGTGTAAATGTACTTTCACCAGAGAGCATCGGCTTCTTATTGCACTATAAACTTAAGGGTGTAAAGTCTGTTGGTGTTAATGAGTAACCGTAGGGTCCTGTTCCTTATTGCACTTTCATCAGATATCTCTAGTGCATGGGAAATTCAAAGCCTACATAATATCCTGAATGTAACAGCATGTTGAAGAATCTGGTATTTCTTGTTTGATGGTCTGAACATATATATATATTTTTTAATTACAATGTTTCAGAATTGTATGAATTTAAAGTATTAGAGGGTTTTTGTTGAGTTCCCACTGATACTTTCACTGGAGAAACCCTTTATTTCCATCGGTTCTTTCACCAAAATAAGGCAATCTTGACCGTCTTAATTAAGCAAATTCTTACCTTAAAAAGGTTCAGATTTGTATAAATTAAAATTAAAATATCACACCGTGGTCTTCCACTGGAGACTGCAGTTGATCATTTGGATGTTGTTTTCTCAAAATAAGGCTATTTTGCCAATCCTAATATGGTAAACTGGTGTTTCCTGCAATCAGATGCTTTGATTAACATATTTCATAGATTACATCAGAGGTGTGTGAACTAACATGGAGTTCCTACTGATACTGTGAGCTACATCACAAGTACTTCACTGTAAATGTACACATACTGCATGAAAAAGACATGTACTGTAGACTCACTGGAAAAAAAAAAAACCCAACAAAAAATACCTTCCATACCAACCGTTTTTAATATTTGTTTTGCAGAAAGTGCCACTTCATCAATGCTCAATCATATATATCTTTATATTAGCGAGTTCATACAATGTCTCGATCATAAGCCAAGAAAAGCATTATGTTCAACAATGACGTCTCGCAACAAAGGTCGAAGAAGATGATGATTGTGGTCAGAGAAGATGAAGAGAAGCCTAAATCAGACAGGATCAAATTCCCGATCCCTGATTGAAATTGATTCGTGAATAGTAGAATTTAGATCAGCTTTAAAGCTGTTTCAGACTCATATTCATAACATTTTACATTAGAGATGCAGGTTTTGTTCTAGGAAAAAAAAGCTGAAGATTTCAGTTATTGACCAGTTATACGGGATAAAAAACCCCCACACCTTTATTGCCCATTACAGATCCCAGAAAGCTGCAGACTAACATGTACTTGTAACGTTTAAGTCTTTGAAACTACTGCAATGAAGTGAAGCCAGGATTTTAGCAGTAGTCTCATCTGTTCGTTTTAGGCTCAGTGTCGCTGCAGAGGTGAGAAAGAGACGGACAGACAGACGGACGGACGGTCAGTGGACTCTGAAGTGAGCTGTATATGTAGGTGAGAGCACAGAGAGTGGGCCTTTCTCAGTGCTCTACGTGAATGTGGGGAGGAACAGCTGAGATGAACACCATCCATTCAGATAGACACACATGTGACGGAGCTCTGTTCCATCGGTGTCTCTCTTCGTGGGGTGTCGTAGCGACGCGATCGCCGCCGCGTGCTGCGGCCTACGAGTCGTTGACGGACATGGTCTCCATGGCGTTGGGAAGCTTCTGGTCTCCTCCTCCCTGCTTCTTCTTCTTCCCTCCGTCGTTCTGCTTCTTCGCTTTCTTAGCCATCTCCTGGTCGATGGGAGCGGGCTTGACGAACTTTATGAAGTCTGTCAAGCCTGGAGGTGAAAAAAGTTTTTTAAAAAATAATACATTAAATAAATTAATAAAACAAACAAAGAAATAACACCAACATCATCCATGTGTGAAACAAAAAACTGTGACAGCACTTAAAGGAATAGTTCAACATTTTGGTTACGGCTGATTAATCAGTCCAGCTCTAATTAACACACTAACCAAAAGAACTACAGGCCGAGCTAATAATGAGAAGGAAGTCTTCCTCCTAAGGTCTTCATTGACCAAAATGCTTCATAGCATCCACTTGTTATTAGTCATGCACAAACACACGGGCTGTGAAACCCCTCAGCACAGCTTACCAGGAGGCATGAACGGCCGGAGCATCTCTGGAACAACGATGCCTTCCTCGGTTTGGTAGTTCTCCAGGATGGCGCACATGACGCGAGTGGTGGCGCACATGGTGGCGTTCAACATGTGCACGTAATCGGCCTGCGTGACGCACAGAGAGGAAGCGTGGTTAGACTATGCAGCTGCAGTAGGGGATAGGGCCTCTGTCATGTTCTGGAGTTAAACGGGCAGCCCAGAGACAGCAGAGGAGCGCCTCACCTTGTCCATCATCTTCTTGGTCTGACCGTAGCGGATGCGGAGGCGCCGGGCCTGGTAGTCGGTGCAGTTTGAGCAGGAGACCAGCTCTCTGAAGGCACCAGAGGCGGGGAACCAGGCCTCCAGGTCCAGCTTCTTACTGGCGGCGTGATTCAAGGCACCTATACAGACGTACAGTTAGTAGATGTCAAAGTCATGCTAGCGCTCACTGCTCTAACAGCTGCTGGTAACAAATAAATAAAAGTCCCAATTTTTCTGGACTGATTATATAAAGAACAGCCAAAATTCGCTGTTACACATGAAGCAAACTGCTTAAAACCCATCATTGCCTTGACGGGAGAAAGCTTTGCATAAACATTGGATATATCATATTAAAAAATAACCAATTTTGCTGTGCTTGTAATATAATATATTATTTAAATTTTCGCTTTTGTCCGCAGATTATTTCCTCCGCTAACTGTTTGGTTTCTAAAATGTTGGAACATTGGGAATAAGTTTGTCATATTTTTCTATGTGATGTCTGAAATGGATTTTTATACTTACATACCTATTTTGAATTATGTCTGACACTGTGTTTACTGTCGTGCACCAATCACCAAGCCAAACTCCTTGTTTGTACACACGTACTTGGCAATAAACCCTTTCGGACTCTGATACAGTTCACTCAGACCTTAAAACAACAACAGAGCTGTTACTAGGCAACTGACTCTGAGTGGATTCACATTACCTTTACATTATGGGTAAGGCTCCTTCTCGTAAAGTTTCCCTTTTCATTTTGTAATACTGTGATAAATTACCATCACCGCAGAACCACCTCAAAAAAAAAATGAAATTCAAATGTCACCGCTACATAATTCACATATTGTAAAAGAGTCTATAAGTGCGTGTGGAAGACCTACCGGAGACGATGTTGACGATGCGATAAGGAATTCCTAGTGTCTGGTAGAACTCTTCTGCCGTCCCGATCATCTCGTCAAACATCTCCCACGATTTGTTGTCGTGCGGGGAGGCGTAGATGAACTGCTCAATCTGCAAAGAAAGCCACCAGATCATATGTCATTTATTTATTTATTTATTTAAATGCTGCATTTCAATAACGATGAAAAGTCATCGAAAATGCGACTGACCTTCTCAAACTGGTGGACCCTGAAGATGCCGCGGGTGTCCCGGCCGTGGGAGCCAACTTCCTGCCTGAAGCAGGTGGAGAAGCCGGCGTAGCGGATGGGCAGGTCCTCGGGTTTGAGCCACTCGTCCCTCAGGAAGGCGGCGATGGGCTGCTCTGAGGTGGCGATGAGGTACTTCTCGTCGATGGAGTTGTCGTCTGACTTCTCGCTGCTCTTACCGATGACCTGGAGTAAAGACGTACAAGGGGGTTGAGAAGGAGGAGGAGCAAGTGAGATCCCAGAGTTTTGGGAAGCGTCACGGAACATTTTTCCGTGGTTAGATGATTTTCAGTATTAATAATAACCTGTGTATTTGTTTAAATCAACAATGTAATACACATTAAGGCGTACTATGCAGGAACTGTCTCAACCTCACCGCTAGATGCTGCCAAATCCTACACACTGGGACTTTAAACACTTTTCTCATATGAACTCCACACACAGCAAAGATGTGTGTGGATTTTCATGAGCCCACAAAGTTATATAGGACACTAGAAAATACTATACAAGAATTTTCAGAACGTTTTTCAGGTTTATTTTTAAACTTTTTTGTTATTTTTGTCCTTCATCGAGGTCTTTTTTGCACTGATATGCTTTTATTTTTCAAAAGCTGTGCTCTCCTTAACTTCATTTGATAGAAAGTGTTTTCTGTGATGATAGAGAGTTTAGGGAGATGTGTGATCTATATCATTTATATTTGTTTTGCGGTGAACTATTCTTTTAAGGGGAGACACAGGCAAAAACAGTTTTTTATGCAGATACATTTTTGACATTTTGGGCCATTTTATTTTTAAAAAGGTAGCTTCCTCAAACTGTTTTTTTTTTCTCTCAGACTCTGATCCAGAAATGTCCACTTCAGTAGCACTAACATAAACCAAACGTTCCAGTTTCATTCTTATCTATAGATGGTTTTAATCAAGGGGTTTGTTCATATATCATTCATAGCCTGATTTAGACAAGATTATACTCCTAAAAACATGACGAACATTCAATTATATTTATCAGATTTATAGAGAGGTAAAAAGACATATCCAAAACCCCCTCTGTAAAAAGCTTTGACTTCTATAAGTCAACAAAATGAAAAATGAATGTTGAACCGTGATTAGTCCAATGTCCAGAGGTTTGTTCTGGAAATCTATTGAAATTATCACATATCTAATAAGATAATGCCTCATTTTTATATTTAAATATCAATTTTGAGAAAAAAGTGTACTACAAAAACTACCTGTCTTAATCTAAGTAATAAACTGGGTAAGCTCACTAGTGGTATCTGATTTTTCAACCTATTCACCTGTAGTGTCTCCCTTTAAAATATGTCTTCATATTTGAACGTATGAAAACAATAAATCACGATGCAAATGTAAATGAATCAAATATCATGTTAATGCAGTGAACTGTTTTTTCCACAGCTATGCTGCCAAACTCTTCAGATACATCATCAAAACCTGATTTTGTAGCTTTTAAGGTTCTTCTTTTTTAATGACAATTACATTTGAAATCATAGAATTCGGTCAGAATGTTTGTTCATGAAAGTTGGTTTAAAGTCATGGAAAGGTCGTGGGAATCCATTCGGCAAATTAAATTGTGTTTGAATGAACCTGCATTTATCAAACCTCTACTTAAATATATTTACTTCTTGAGACGTCACAGTAACTTCTATAGTGGCCGAAAACTGAAATCATTTCATAACAACACAATATCTACTGCTGCTAGTACTCTCTAACGACGCGCAGTACTTTGTTTGGGCCACCAGGTGGTACTTTCACAACTACATGGTCACTTGAACGTCTCATTCTAGAAAAATGGTTTCAATACGGCTGGTGTTTGATTTCTAAACTACTTAAAATAGTTTCATCTCATTTGTATCCTGCTCAACGTTATGATATGATGGACTCTGCAGGAAGGGATATCCCTCTCTGACAGAAAGAGAGGAGTAATGCAGAGAAAGCCTCCGTACCTTGTAGAGCTCATCGTCAAACTGGCTGAGCTGGGCGACTTCCTGCATGACCTCTTTCCTCATGAAGAAGGGCGTGTAGAGCATGGTGTAGTTCTTGCTGTGGAGTATCCTTAAGGCGTAGGTGATCAGTGCCTGCTCCAGGAACACCAGCGGGCCCTGAACACAACGGAGGAGAGGAAAACAATATTAATTCTGAACCCAAAACCTGCTGCATGTTGTTTTTTTTTTTAAACAATCGCCAAAACTACGCTGTTTATCATAACTCGAAGCTCTAAAAACTATCATGATTGTCAGATTTCATCTTTACCACGGTCCTTCAACACATCGTGTGTGACGAACGCTTCCGTCAGAAAAATAAACTAAAACATTGCTAAAATTGAGAGATTTTATCCAAAACATTTTATCCCCCATGTCTCATTTAAAATCTCGCCCAAAAGAAACCGTTTGAAGAAACCAGATCCTGTGAAAGGCATTCAATTCTGAGCTCCTCAGGGCAACTAGGAAGCCATGATTGATTTGGTTGAGACCAACAGTCACATAACTAAAATTCTGTAAAAACTTGCTGAACACAGAGCGGAGAGGAGAGGAGAGGTTGTTAAAATGTAAATAGCACACAGAGCCTCCATTTTTTTTAAGTCGGTAACACTTGTGGAAACTTGGTAAATGTTGGATATATAGATTCCTATGTTTTCCAACTTTTGTAAAATAGTTTATCAAAGAAATTCAACTTGGGCTTTTTTTCTTTCTTTTTTCTCTATTTATTTATTATACAGGAGCAAAAAAAACAAAAAAACAAAAACCCTGAATGTGCTGTGGGTTACATTTGCACTCACCTTCAGAAAGTAACCTCTGCTCCCGGCCACAACAGCTCCCCGCTCTCCGTCAAAGCCATCGATCATGACCACCAGGTCCACATGGGAGTACTTCTTCTGGACGCTGCAGTCGCCCCAGGTACGCTCCACCTTGTTGTCTGCGTCCTGTGCAGGAGGAAACAAGAGGAAGTATTACATTAAGATAATCAGGCGACTGGCAGAAAGTCAATCTGCTTCACTTAAGATGATTAAATGAGTCATTTATCAAACCGGAATGCCAAAAAACTCTCTGGTTCCACCTCCTAAAATGCGAGGATCGGCCACTTTTTCATTTTTTTTTTTATATCATTAAGAACTGAATGTGATTGCGTTTCAAAAGATTACGTTCAGCTCTTTCACTCTAGCTAAACAGTTAAAAGTAAAGATGTGTACCGAAGCCCGCTATTAGCATGATAAGCTCCACAGCTGTGTTTTGGTGTAATCTATTACCACGCTGCAGCATCTCCTCTGCTCTCTGTGTCGGGGCTGAGCTCCCCGTCCTCCACACACAGAGCAATGTCAGCCAAAAGGCTACGCTTGTTACTGTACGTGCAATAAAGCCTTTGCGAGTAAAAAAAGCCAACACACCTGTTCAACAAGCATAAACAGGATACGAACATTTTGAAAAATAATATTTCAATCTGCTCTGCTCAATCGGCTTGTAGCAAGTTGTAACAAACAAACTAAAACAAAAGCTGTAGTTTAATTGTTGGTTGCGTGGATGAATCATCTGTCAATCAAACTGTTGCCGAAGCCAGCCGAGAGAGGAGAGAAAACGTCTTTTCTATGCAGAAAAGCCTCCAGTGTTGTTCTTTTCTCTTCTTTCACTGAAGAAATACTCTCCAGCTCTAATAGAACTGATGCTATTGCAGCATCTACGCTAACCTCTTTAGTAGCAGCCACTGTCGTTTTGAACCAACAGTCGTCTCTCCCTGTCCTCTCTCACACAGCTCAGCTATGCATGGAGCTGCCAGTATCTCCTCACAGGATGCCTATTGGTCCGGGCACAGGCCTGCAATATTTGAAGCCTGACAAGATGGGTTTTTGTGCGATATTCAATCCCACGATTCTCGAGCAATCCAGCTGCTATACCAGGCAAAGATGTTATGATAAATTTGCGGATTAGCCAGGACATACATATTTTAGCTCAGCATACAGAATGGAAACAGCTAGGCTGGATTGGTCTCAGGTTTCCTGTCTTTACACTATCCTTCACTAACCAGCTGCTGGCACTCAAATTTAGGATATAGACATGATAATGCTATCCATCTTCTTCAGAAAAAACTCAGCAAAAAAGGGAATAAGCATTTATCCTGAAATGTCAAAATAATCCTCTCCATTTGAAACATTTTATCTTTATAATGCACACACACATTCTCTGTGCAAATTAGAGCAATATTAAAAAATGTAAGCATCTATTATTACAAAGTAATACTTCAGTTTAGACATCCGTGTGTGAAGGGGCATCAATAATTGACATGACAAGGTATTGCATCTCGTTTATGGGAGTCCATCATATATTTAGGTATGACATGTCATAATAATTGCTGTATCATTTGTTATCTAATCCAATTTACTGGGGAAGACCATGTCAATCAATGTGACAATATGTGGTGATGGATTAACAGCTACTTCAACTGTATCATTAAATCCAAGTGATGTATTTCGGCTCATACTCTAACCAGCCTTTATGGAACCACTCACCTCATCGTTGCTGATGGGTACAGACGGGTGCAGAAGGTTGCCGATCTCCCTCAGGTACTCGAAGCGCACCGCCTCCAGCTTTATCCTCTCGCTGTCGCTTTTCTCCACCGCTTCGTCCACCAACAGACGCACCTTCTTGATCTGGGACACCGTCAGGGGCTGACGTTGAAAAAAAGGTAGGCGTGCAAACAAGTAAAGAAATGTGTTTTCAGAGATTTCAGTGTAGCAAACATGCAAAAAAAAAGTTGTCATAAAGGTGAAACAAACCCGTCATACCGAGAGCGTTTCAGCTGTTAGGGACTCCACGTTCTGTGCTTCTTCGGGTACGGACTCATCCTCCCCGACTGGCTCCTTCTTCTGCATTTACAACATAAGAAAGGTGTTAAAGAAGGCCAAAAATAACTTTCAAAACTGCATCTCGGGTCTGGAAAGTGGACACATACTGACAGAGGTTTTCAATCTACATCAACAAGCATACGTTCGGTCTTTCAGTGTCCAGATGTTTCTCCGTACCTTCATTTTCTCCCCAATGCTCTTGCTGCAGAGGTTCTTAGCTTTGTTCAGGTTGTCTGCAGTGAAGCGGCCTGTTGGGAGGTTAAATAAAAGTCAAGTGAGTTCATTGTTATGCATGCTTACGTGTGTTTGTTTGTTTGTGTGTGTGTGTGTGTGTGTGTGTGTGTGTGTGTGTGTGTGTGTGTGAGAAAGCTGGAATTGCAGGACTGGTAACAGGTGTGGCTGTCTGTAGCAACTCCCCCTCACGCAATCAAAAACGATGATGGAAATATGTAAATAAAACTACCTTTGTCACTTAAACAGTAGCAACAATGTACTGAAAAAACATCATTCCTGTTACCATGCTGGATCAGAATGACTCACTTTTATTTATGTGTGTGTGTGTGTGTGTGTGTGTGTGTGTGTGTGTGTGTATGTGTGTGTGTGTGTGTGCGTGGCTACACTGCAGGGCGAGGTTGAGCTGTCATGTTGCAGGCTGGGATTGCATCAGATTGCACGTTACCACCCGGCATCGCTAAGCTAACCCTGCATTAGCCACCTTCTGTGTCATATATCTGCCAATAAAACACATGGTTATGTCTGATTACCTACAGCTTGGTTTATCATCCATAAAAAGCTTATTATTAAGTAACTTGAGCATAACCATATGGCTCATGTGGATTCGTAGAAGCTAACATTAGCCTCATTGCGTGCTATTCTCTTCCCTCAGTGGGAACATCACACCAAAGCTACTGACAACAAAAAACATTTTTTATGTATTTTAAGGGCGCCGAATAGAAGACGTGGTCCTAAAATACATGCAGTCTTTAAATGCACCATGTGGGCTGCGCACATAGCTTTATTCAACTACTAACAACACAAATGCGGGTTTTTGTTAAAGGAGTTTGGCGTGAGCTAGCATCGTTAGCCACCGCGCTAACGACGCTAGCTCCTCTGAATTGAACCCTTACATTTCCTCCACTCCGTATCAGCGGCCACCAGCTTATCGACCAGCGTGACATCTTTGAACCTCTTCTTCTGGGTCTCCCGGATGGCTTCTGGGTCGCCACCTTTGTCGGTGCGGAACAGGTCCAAGTCGAGCACCATGTTTGCTCCACGCTGTCTGTCTGCCGCAGAGAGCCTGACTGCGCTCACTGCGATGACGCCTCCGTCCGCTCCATCGGGTTGCCAGGTCCGGCTGCTCAAGTCACTAGACCGTTATCGTCATTTGAGTTGATATTATGCATTAATGGAAAGGTTTATTATTTAGAAACTAATGAGTATGTTTATAAAACATAATTTTGCTTCATTCAGATAAAGTTGATAATTTTTTTATTACTGTTTGAGATACAAAACGATGGGAGCTTTTTCCACTTGTCTGGCAACCTGGAGCATCAGCAATACCTGCAAATCTCAACAGTAACATTATGAAAAATGTAGTTTGTCAAAGCGTTTGATGTGATGTCACATTAAAAATAAAAATATGGTTCTAATTTTCGCACCCTATACAGTACCAGTCAAAAGTGTGGACACACCTTCTCATTCAACTACTTTGAAGAATGTAAAATATAAAACATATTCTGGTTTGTTGAGCATTTGTTTGTTTACCACATAATTCCATATGTGTTCCTTCATAGTTTGGATGTCTTCAATATTAATCTACAATGTAGAAAGAAATAAAAATAAAGAAAAACCATTGAATGAGAAGGTGTGTCCAAACTTTTGACTGGTACTGTATATCACCAGCTGATTGTTTAAAATGTTGGTCTAGATTGAAAATTACTTAATAAGCTTTACAGTGGTTTATTTGTGAAAGTCTGAAGTTGTACCAATCAATATTTTCATACTGATAGGGCTATTGATAGTTCTCAGTCAGCACTTTTTGAGTTGTTTTTCTTGGCATTGTTTGTTTTGCCCTGAATTATATTGCTTGACCTTGTTGCACTATTTCATATAATAATCCTCTTATTCATTTTTATTCCACTTTAATAACAATACAGTGTTCAGATTTTGGTTTGGGGAGCTGAAGGGAGGGAAGAACCTTTCAGCGAATGATCTGAATAGTTCCTCCATAACCGGCTGCAACGCTTTTGACACCTGTCTACCATTTCTTCCAACTGGCAACATTTGCTCATTGAATCATGACAACCATATTTCACCTGGCATAAAGTCCTGAAACAATTTTTGGCCTCTGAAATGATTTGTAACAATTTACAGCTCAAACATTAAAATGTACATATATATATATATATAGCTTTTGGAGGTTCTGTTCCACCTGCAACTCTGGTTAAAAAATATAACCAATTTATTTCAGTGATCATCACCAAGCCTGTGATGACACAATATTAAACCCTGGGGTATAAAAACCAGATGATAAAGAATTATATTTGTCTCCGTTTGGTTCAACAACTTTTCAACATTAGTGACATTTTAAAAGTAGAGACATTAGATCTTGTAGTCAGGCCCCCCTAATACAGCACAGTGGATTCTCTATGTGACTTCATGTTCTTACGGATACAGTGAGACACTTTTTCTGTGATAAAAGTTTTTTCATTGCTTTAATATTGATACACTTTGTTGTGGAGGAAGAAGTGTTTGCAGATCAATCAAAGTTTACAGCAGTGGTTCCCAAAGTCCACATGGTGGATCGCAGAACATATTATTAAGGTCGCCAAATAAATCAGCAGAATTTCTTCCAAAATCTTTTTCAATCAACATTTATATCTGCAGTACACCTTTGATCCACACGAGGGAGCTACATGTTAATATAATTCTGATAATAGTATCCTTCGTATTACATTAAATCTAATATGGAAGGCCAACTTATATTCTGTTTGTTTTATTGATGTGAGGAAAATCAAAAAATTAGATAGACTCTTACAAAGTATTTTACATGTGTATATGTTTTCTAGTGCGTTGCATTCACAAAAGAAAAAAAATGACATGCCTCATCTCGCAATGATGAGTTGAAGTGGTTGAAGTTTGTCCAAAGGGTGTCTGTTTAAGTCCACAAACAGAAGTCAGGACAAGCTCGCTTCTGCTGATCTGGTTGGCTGTGTCTCTTGCACTCACCATTCATATTTGTGAATAAATGTTTTGCAGTTTGAATGATGAAAACTGCTGGGCATTAGCAAGCCTTTTACTGTCATTTTAGTGACAATTGCAAGTGAGAGATTTTGCTATTGTTGCTTTCAGGGGGTCTGAAGTAGTACACAGTAATTCACACACTGAATGGTTTTGGATAATTATGGTGAATTTTTATTGGAAAAATGATATTCAATAACTTCAATTTTATAAAATGTAGTGTGCCCATAATCACTTCATG
Source organism: Anoplopoma fimbria (assembly GCF_027596085.1). Taxonomy (NCBI): domain Eukaryota; kingdom Metazoa; phylum Chordata; class Actinopteri; order Perciformes; family Anoplopomatidae; genus Anoplopoma; species Anoplopoma fimbria. Next base: position 6,072,067 of record NC_072460.1, on the reverse strand, counting down.
CATCAACGTTCTCCTCCGGGTTATGCTGCAAATCTGAAGTTGGAAAAAGATGAGCTTTTGCATAATTTTGGTATATTATGAAACATTCGGCAAGTGAACAGAGGTTACCATATTTGGTATGTGGAGGAGTGACGTAGAGACGCCGTGGCTCTGGTAGCAGCAGTGGCCTGTCAATCATAGTAAGCCCGCCCTAAAGCATACTCAGCTTTATGGTCTATTTGACTCTAAATGGAGCATCAGTTACGAAATGAACATCATGCTGTATTGAAGAAGACTTGAAACTAGAGATGGAGACCATAAACTCATGTTTACAATGTTTACTGAGGGAATAAATCAAGAGTAGAGTCATTTTCTCATAGACTTCTATACAATCGGACTTCTTTTTGCCACCAGAGGAGTGGCCCCTGCTGGTCAGTAGAGAAACATTCAGATTTTTACATTATGTACTTGTATGTACATGCCTATTGTAATAAGGTTTAATTTTTTTATTTAAATAGGAGGAGACCATTGATGTGTGAAGGGATTTTGCACTACACAGCAAAACAATAAAGTTAGGGAATGCTTTCCCAATAAAAAAAAATCACCAAAAGTATGTAAATCACGTTTTTTTTCTAAAAACAAGTGTAGTAGTATAACCAGGAGGAGTTTATTGATGCATGAAGGGATTTTGGTAACACGTGACAATAAAGTTATTGAATATGTTTGCTGTGTGTCCTTTCAGCGTTGCACTTTGTAGACGGTCCCTGCTCACTCCTCTCACATTGATCCGGGAAGTGCGAATCTGTCAATATCTTTACGACTTTTAGATCTTTTCTGTAATTAGGAGATGGTAATGTTAACAACAAAAAATGAAACAAAGTTATGATTTATCAAACATATACATCTCTTCTAAATATTAAAGATAATATAGGGTGATGTGGAAATGACAGTAAAAATAGACAGAAACGTCCATTTATGCTGCAGGTCCTGATGATGATTCATTATATGCTTTATTTGATCGTTAAATCATCTCACGATACAAATATCATATATCATATTGTGAACATAATATATTGGTACAAGATAGAAATCCTCTTCTCTGTGCATTTCTTGGAGTCAATAGAGAAACAGACACACCTCAAAGCTAAAAAACATGTAGAAGATAAAAAAATATCCATTTGGCAAAATATATATTTACACGCACACGCATGTGCGACAGTGAAAGTCATGGCAACAGGACGGTGACGCGCGACAGAGGTCACTTAAGGTCAGCAGCCCTTTGCTCATTCCCACTTTGCACTTGGACTTGACACGAGTTGACCTTCTGCAAAAACCTGATCGCTGGAAAGCTCAACTCTCTGGAGATCTGAAAGCATCTGGAAAAAAACCAAACGAACCTTGTTGGAGAACCAAAAACCACCAACTTAATTATTATTATTATAACTAAACCAGAACTAAACTGATACCTACACCTGAAGCAAGCTGCTTGAGGGGATGGCTGCTAGGGACCAGCTGCTGATCGGAGGCCTGCTTTACCCGGACCACCATGGTCCAGGTAAGAGAACTAAATCCATGTTTCCTTGTTTTATTTAATGAACCTCCCTGAGGACTGTGAACGCTTCCTCGGTGTAAAAATGAACAAATCTGTTGAATTTAAAGGTGAACAAGTATCAGAATATGTGAGGGCCTGTTTGTGGAAACACAGATTGGGTGACAGCTCCTACTGTCTGCATGTCAAAGTGTCCTAGTGAGAGACACTGAAGCACAACTGTTGCTTTACAGCAGCCCACTGCTCCTCAAGGCTTAGGACGGGTTAAATATGGAGATCAAAAAAACTTCCAAAAGACGTCTCTGTTACTACCTGTGTCGTGACAATAATATAATTATACATATATCAGATAGATAGGACCCTCCTCTCAGGCCTGGTCGTTAGAGGAGACCCCTCTTCCTGATCCAGGCCTGATTACACCCGTATCACTGCTCCTTTGTGTTGAAAGGAGCCATTTGAGGTATTTCAATGAAATATCTCCACTGCTCCTACATGTTGCCATGTTGTTCTGAGGGTCAGTGGGCTTCCTGCTGATCCCACATCATTTGGGGAAAATGGTGAGTACAAGATTCTGACTCTGAGAAAATGACCTTAAATATGATATACGTGTTTATTCATTTAATAGCACTTATAAGTTAAAGATCACTCACTCTTTTGTACTTTGATTTCTTTGTTGTGAAGATTTCTTGAGATACAGGTATGGAGATAATTATTAACATTAAAGGAGTCATTATTAGCAGTTAATGCATTATTTATTAATTAGCTTAATCACTTCAGATGTTTTTACTCAGATGCAGACGGCCCACTGGAGAGAGAAGACAACGTGGATGACCGAGACTCAACTTTCCTGCGGTCCATCCAGAATTTCCAGAAGCACGAAGAAGAACTCACTCCCGAACAGATCAGAAGGACGACTGAAGACGAGACAAGATGGAGCGTGTGGTGTTTCCGTCACCAAAGTAAGTAGGCTTTTAATTAAGACAACAAAAGTAGCTAACATAAAGTTGCGATGAGCTACAGTTAACGTCACCTACTGTATGCTGATGATATGATATTAAATATTCATTACTTGTTTTTAGATGTTAGGCAAGGACTCCTGTGTCTCCTGGTGCTCCTGAGGGTGGATGTCAACCAACCGATCATCCCAGGAAGCTGCTGCAGCACACTGAACACCTTTCAGCACCAAACTGTCTTCCAAACCCCCATCAGACAAGTTGGATCCCTGAACTGCCAGCCCCACCAACACCCTACCTCCCCCCAGCTGTCAAGAGGATGAGGAGGGCAAAGTGGACAGCAGAGGTGTTTCAGTCCACCAAGAAAGTAAGACTCTTGTTTAAACTATAAATAATGACATAACTGTCTCACACTGCTGCAGTAAAAAAAACATTTTTTAAAGGGAGTCTGGTGCTCAGAAACACTACCACCTTTGTCCACAGGGACCGCCAAAATCAACACAAAATGAAAGTTCTTCACATTAGCTCTTTACATCCTGTTTGTTGATTACATATTCTTATCATCAACATATCATCAACTTGTTATTAGATAAATGATTTAATCACATATGTATCATAAATATTCATGATCTGTTTGACATCGGTTTTTCCTGATGCATCCAACAGTTGATGTCGACCAGCTAAACATCACAGGAAGCTGCAGCACCTCAGCAGTCCTCCAAACACACTTCAGTACCGAACCTAATTCCAGACCCCCAAAACCAGTGGGTCAACACTGAGAAGAAGACGACAGACCCAATCTAGGAGATGAGGAGCGTCCCAAACTCACCAGTACAGATGAAGCTGTCACTATGTGCTTCCTCTGTGGTGGCGGTTTGTGAAGCTCCTCACACACAAACAGAAGAAGCTCTCAGCATCACTTCAAATCAAGACGGTCAAGAAAGAGACACTGACAGACCAACAGCTGTTCACATGTACTTTCGGGCTGTGCAGTATCTCCCAACACAGTATTTTCTGAAACTTTGTTTGGTGTTGAATTCAATAAAATGGTCAAAATGTAACATGATCCAGCATTCTGTGAGATCCTTTACCCTCAGTGATGTTGGGTTAACATGAAGCTTCTTAAAGATACAACGAGGAATTTTAAAAGTTACTCTGGATGGATCAGACCCTGTTTTATTTCTGCCTAATGTAACTTTCACATCTTCATCCTGCTGATATTCAGCACTCTTCTTTTGATAAAATAGCTTATTTGGCCAAGTATGTCATGGATACATATTTGATGAGCTAGTAAACACATCCATGGAAAAATCCATATAAAACAAAGATACACATGTTAATCCTCACATCGGCATCAAATACATTTTTTAAATATGCCTTATTTATCCATTCTAAAGTATATGAGATATGCACATGCATAAATAAGCTATAAGCAAGACTTTAAATATGAACATATTAGACAATGTGTACTTCAAGGCAAACACTCGCAAAAATAACTTCAATAACTCCTGTACGAGATAGTTAATAGTAGTAAATATAGTTGATATATGTACAAAGTTTATATTACAAATATACTTCTTTTTACATGACATATAAAGAAATAGGAAATATTTCTACCAAGTAAATTGGTAAGACTGGGATAGCTTATTGACCATTACACGCAAAACTAGACATTCTTTTTTACAAATCCTTCCCGTACACACACATGTGGCATTTAAACACACTTTGGAGTTCAAAGTTCACAGCTGAGGCAGAGGCTGTGAGTTGATTGATTGCTTAAGGGGTCATCCATAGCTTCTCCTGTTTGGACTGTTTTTTTCTGGAAGATTGTGAGCACCATGTACTTTTATCTTCAGGCCAACCTTTATTCTACACTGGGTTGAAACTACCTCTAAATAACGGTGTTTGGTTCCTTTTTTTAACTGTCATTCCTCCACAGAGTAGGGCTGGTTATCTCCAGTCAAACCACTCTCTTAATCTATCCTTTTTGTGCCCAGATCTAGATAAAAATATGGCTATCTTTACTGTTTTGCTCGCAGCTGACCACTGCAAGAGCTAAAACCCATCTGGTATCAGTACCACTTTAAGGTTATTGGTACAGGCATGTTCATTTTCTAAACGACATCCAGCCCTACCACAGAGTGATGCCTCTTTGAAGTCATTGCAATCCGAGCCTCACAGATAGCCCACTGCAGAGCTGCTCCGGCTGGTAACTCAGTAAACCCTTCCTCTGAGATATGGTTGATCTTCAGGTAATGGCCCGGCCCATGCAGAGCCACCGAATGGAGGTGTGAGAAGAGCAGCTGCAAGTCCCTTGTCAGCGTGTAGTGAGACACCAGCCTCAGCTCAGAGGGGATCTCAGCCTCCTCGGAGTAATCAAAAATGGCCGCCATGTACTTGGACAGGTCCTGACCCCGGGATTTGGCTCGGCCCACCTCCTCTCCAATAAGCTGGATGGCTGTGTCGGAGCTGAAGGCGTTGGACCTGGAGCAGAGCCCTCCGTCTGCCTCCATGGCTCCGCCGCCGCCGCCGTCGTCACTATATGGAGGCTTCGGTCTGTGGTTGAGGGCCCGAGAGCAGATCACCAAGATGAAGTCGCTCTCCCGGATCTGCCGGCAGTGCCAGGACATGCTGCCCTCCTCGGCCACGCTCAGAGAGTCCCAAAGGTCCAGGCACACCTGGGGAACAAAAAATAAAAAATAAAGAATGTCAACAAACTGATCTTATAATATTATGTGGCAAAAATGCACCATGAAACGTCATGTCCACTACCTGAGTTGCCATGTGCTGTTGGATGAAGGCTCCCAACTGCATGACGGCTTTGACGTGTGCCGGACCATCATAGCTGCTGTAGCAAATCAGAAGACGAGGAGGGGTAAGCCTCTTTCTGGGCAATGACATCACTTCCTCCTGAGTCCCACTCTCCTGATGCTGCTTGATAACATCTGAATGGATGACAGACAGAAATCTGGTTGCTCGGTGATGACAAAGAGGAAGATACAGGATGTAAATGGAGTAAGAAAATGACAATTGCTTATTCAGTTAGCTTTCATGAGACTCAAACAGTGATTTTACATAAAGCACTTGGTTTGTCTTGGCACCTGGTTTGATGTTAAGTTTCTTGATCCAGAGCTTGGCCCTCCTCCTGGTTAGGGCAGCCAATAAGACGACAAACACAGCTACCCCAGCCAGGCATAGTGGAAGAATCAGAGCCAAAGACGGAGTGATAGGAAGTAGTGAGGAACCTCCTGAGGATGGGGGAAGTTGTGATGACGTGACAATTGAGTGACATTTGAGAAATCTGATTGGACTGATCACACACGTATTAAAAATTATGTTTTATATTTTTCATTGGATTGACCCTCTCCACAACATAAAGATTGATACATCGCCAGGATCAGCAGCAATCAAAACAACCTCCCCTTACCTGTTTGAATGCGCAAGACCCGAACATTGAACGTTTTCCTCACCGCATCCACTTCGTTAGCTGCAATCTGTGACACGAGAAATGTTGAGCGTTAGTGTCTAACAATGCAAGATGATCTTGTTTTTAGTCCATGTTCTATTTAACATCATTTTGTAATTTATATTATTACTTATATTATGTTTTTAGGGTGACTTTGTATCATGTGTCTAGGGACTACAGATGAAAAATAGCCTCTTAACTTACTCTGGCGCATTTACAGAAATGTTTTATTAATGTGCACTGTCCCTAGCAAATAACCCAAATAAAATAAATAAAATAAAGCTTATTCTTGACCTTGGACACTGTAGTTTGACAAAAATTAGCTTAAAGACTGAATTAATTGATTATTTCAACCAGGTAACCAGGCAACATTAGCATTTTTGGGGGGCATTTATATATATATATATATATATATATATATATATATATACAGTACCAGTCAAAAGTTTGGACACACCTTCTCATTCAACTACTTTGAAGAATCTAAAATATAAAACATATTCTGGTTTGTTGAGCATTTGTTTGTTTACCACATAATTCCATATGTGTTCCTTCATAGTTTGGATGTCTTCAATATTAATCTACAATGTAGAAAAAAAAAATACCATTGAATGAGAAGTTGTGTCCAAACTTTTGACTGGTACTGTATATATATATACTGAATGCTAGTTGCTAACTTTGATTGCATGCCGTTTGTTGCTGGACAGAATGTGTAATGTGAGCCACACAGTGGTTTGATTTGAGCTAGAAAGGACGTTGAAGAGAGTGGTGAGAGTTAACCCAAACAATAAAATTGCGACCTCTCTGCCATTACGCAAACATATTGATTAGTGCAGCTTTATCTCAAGGTCCACTCCTAGAGCTGTCACCCATATCTCATAAAGGGGACATAACGTCAACTGGGCCCCGCTGGACCCTTGAGTTAAGGTTATTTTGTTAAACGAGTATTTTGATATCACATATTTAATACAAAGCCCCCTGAGGTTTTTATATTATATGCAATTAGTGTCAAGCATAGATTCATTTATAATTAATTTTACCTCGCAGGTGTAATTGGTTCCTTCTTCGAGGTCATTCAGCTGATAGCTGTGATGAGTTTTGTTTTTGCTGGAATTCTAAGGAAATCAAATTCATAGCAAATACAATTATTAAGGTCACATGATTATCAATTATTTCTACAATATATATAACATAAACAAGATATTGATGCAGTGAATGAAGACAAAACGACAAATTATAAAGCTGCAGAAATGGAAACCACTGACGGGTGTGATGTCTGTGTATTTCTTCATGCCGTTCGCGTAACACAGTGAGAAGTAGTCTCTGATGCCCAGGTTTGGGGGAGCCAGGTTAAAGGTCACAGTGATGGCAGTCCCTTCCTGCTGGACCTCGATATGTTTGGGGTACCAGTCTAACACAACCAGACCGCGAAATAAAGACAGATGTAAAGCTGGTCGTCACAAGATGGCATTGTTGTACCAGTTTATTTGGGAACAATGACAAACATTTTCTCTCACCTTTTTTGCACTGCTCTAAACCATTCTTCTCTGCACATGCTGCGAAACCACAATGTGCACATTATTATAGACTCGACATTGTTCTGGCAATAGCCTCAGAGCTAAAAGTTGTCTTACAGCGGGTGGAGTAGATCTTGCTGTGGTAGAACCTCTCCCACTCCTCAGGCACTGGCAGAGCCATGACGGTAACAGCATACTGGGCACCAAGGGAGAGGCCGGGGAAAGGGTCCGACTTGTACACCTGTAGAATGCAGCGCAACCATGACCTTGATTTCATTGTGAGATGAGAGTTATTGACAGATGCTTTATTAATGTTTTGGGAGAACGGCTTTAATGTGATAGGTCCCCTATCTTCAACTTTCAGGGCTGCCCCCCCTCTCAGTCTATAAGTCGACTTATGAGTCAATTTGGCCTCAGTCAACTAAGATTTCTTTACTTGGATTGGTTGTTTTTTATGTTGTTTAATCGTTTTCAAGATATTTGACATGAACTCAAGTTAATCCCTGAGTGAAAGTAGACATTTCTACTGAGTTTGAAGATTAAGATGAGACAGACGTGAGGACACAGTGACCTTGAACTTAGACCTCCAAGATCTAATGACATCATCCTTGAATCTAAGTGGATGTTTGTGCGAAATTGGAATAAGACCCCACGTCCACGTGAATGGACGGTAACGATGGACATATGTACGCAAGTGACAGACAGACATCCCGAAAACAGAATGCTTTCAGTCGCAGCTATTGTAATGCCTTCGTCAGGTGACCCTGGTTCAGCTCTCATCCAATGTTGGATGACGTATTACAGGACGTGGGACATTAAATCCTCCTGAACATTCTCGTAAAACACTTAAACGTAAAATGCACAGCTGTTTCCTCTCAGGACATATTTTCACTTCCACTTTTCAGTTATTAGTACGATGATGTCACTAGGATCCGCCCTAAAATATAGCATCAATCACCGGGTCATAATATATGAGTACTGAAAGATAATTCCTAGGGGAATTTATTTTGTAAGGCAGTGGGAAAGATTTAGGATCCACTCTGAATAGAAATGTTTTAATATGAAAAGTATGATTTTAGTGTTTAAAATTCGCGGTCAACATTCCTGTGTGTAAAAGCAGTGGAAACAGTGTTTGTAGCAAGAATTTGTGTGAGAAACAACATGCCAGACGGAAAAAGGTCAAAGCGAGCGGGGCCATTCCTACCCTTTGAGCATGTGAAGCTGGGAGGGAGAGGTTCCTGTGGAAGAGAAAGAGCTGGCAGGCCACACTGGTCCTTCCCAGAGCCTGGATGGACACCTGAAAGCCTCGCAGGAAGGCGATCCCTGCACAAAAAACACAAAACGGATAAAGAGGGAAATCTGCATCAGAGACGTCGCGGCAATCCAACATCCAAGTTGCAGATATACTGATAATGATGTGAAATACGTGGGTGCGCTACATGTGCTTCAAACAGCTCAGTTCACGGTCTATTAAGCTTTTGACATAAAAGCCTTTAACACTGTCACCTTTCAAAGCCCCTGTCGTACACCGAATAATCAAAAGAGCTGCCTCTCACTCGTTGAAGCATTCTTATGATGCGAGGCGTCTCTTTGTTACCTCTCAGAAATAATGTTTCCCCGCTGCGGGACAAATAAAAGATTATATTATCTTAACTTATCTTCACCTGAAATCATTCTTGTTTATGTCACCCTGATATGACAAATTACTTTGGGGAAGGCAACTCGACACCGACATGAATGTGTTTCAAAACTGCCCAGAGGCTTTAAAACCAACTGAACCACTTCAGGGCCTCTGTGTGTGAAGGCACGCTGGCTGTTAACTGCATGCAGAATTTTGCTTTGTGTATTCATAACAACAACATACCATAGTAGCTGGGCTTCCAGGAGATAACAATGGTGTCCGATTTGGGGTCTCGCTCATTTACTAACTCCACCTTCACATCATTCGGTGCTTGGACGTAGTGCTGACAGAGTTTACGGTCTTCTTTTCCTAGCAACTCAAAACATGGCCAGGGAATGCAACCTGAGGAGGGAAAAAAACAACGGATACATTGAATGTCAAACTTTCTGTTTTTCAGTATATCATAGCAAGAGTAATCTGCAACCGTGCTAGCTGCTCGGTGAGGCTGTACGTAGTTGCTATGCCCGCAATCACAATGCTATCACACATAACACATACATTGTTCATTTACATTTACCTAGTGAGTAAGCATGCCAGCATTAGCTATTTAGCACTGAACACAAATTAAAGCTGAGGCTGATGGGAATGTCATTAGTTTTGTGGACCTTATTCTTAAAATATATAAATGGACAAATGATAATTTTGCCCTGAGCAACTTGGGATCACCAAAGTTTAAATAAACCATTAATCCTTTGGAACACGAAAGTCTGAACCAAATTTCTTGGTAATACATCGAATAGATGTTGAGATATTTCAGTCCGAACCAAAGGGGTGGATCGACCAACTAACGCACATTTCCATTCCGAGAGCTACACCGCTAGCTTGGCTAAAAATAACCATGGGATTGGTTTACGTAAAGCCAGTTGGATGAAAAGTTGTTGATCTTTACATAAAAATAAAACAAGTGCCTTAAACTTGCATTCTTTCTATTGTCCATCAGGAGCGTCTCGTCGGTTGCAAAAAGAAGTCAGTTTATATACAAGTCTATGAGAGAATGACTCTACTTCTCTCTTGATTTATTCCCTCAGTAAACATTGTAAACTTGAGTTTATGGTCTCGATTGCCAGTTTCAAGTCTTCTTCAATACAGCATGATGCTCATTTATTAAATTTTGGTCCCATTAGGAGTAAAATAGACCATAAAGCAGGGTATGCTTCTGTGCGGGGGTACCTTGTGATTGACAGGTCGCTACCGCGGCTATGTCCGATTTAGGAGTTGTTTGTGTTTTGTTGGTACAACTTTAACCGTTTCACAGTGTGTTTTTTAGTTCATGAAATTTAATTGTGGCCTATTTGGTTGCCTGGTCTTATTCAGCATTCGGTTGTACTTCGCTCCAATCTTAAGTGCCCCCTTTTGGTTGCCAAAAAATGGCGACGGCCAAAAAGTCAGTCATTTTTTTACTTTAAGTACATACTGCAGCTACTCTTACAAAGTGCGTACTGTGGCATGCAGTATGCATTCAATGGGACATAGTACTTCATAATGACCTTCAACTTTGACCCTCCAAAAAAAGCATGCTGGCTTGCCATACTTGCTATTCTGGTGTTTGTTCTATACAGCATTTGGCACACAATTTTTTGGGATACACTAATCTTTTTCTGACATACCAAAGAGTATTGTGACATGAATATTGGCACGCAAAACACGGCTTCAAAATTGTTGTTGGCAAACCAATGGATGGCGTCACAGCGATTATGTCCACTTCCAGTTTAATTCTATGGCTGGGAGCAACACACAAATAAATGACATGGAAATACCAGGAATTTCTTGTTTTCTGTCGCTAGAAGGAAAAAGTCATAGCCTCAATACAGCTGCATTTGTTTACTAGGTCCTCAGTGATATTAACAACTGGTCACACCCGTTCTTTGATCCTGGTATGAAGTTGTGCAAACAATGTGGCATCTGCTCAGTATGACGCATTGAAGTGTTGCTTTAGATTAATTCAGGACAATAAGAACCTCTAGAGAACGTCTCACTGCTGCAAAAACATGTTTGCACAATGAAGGATTAAGTGCATTCAATGCTTTGAAAAGTTCCTCAGAGTCATTTTCCTGCAATTTTCCTGCCGTCAGTCAGACTTACTTCCAAACCTTTCCATGGAGTTGAAACCCAGAGCGCTCTTGATGTCAGCTCGTGTTATTCTGCAGTATTCACACCCAGGTCCTCCCTGCAGAGGAGAAAGCAATAATGAATTCAGGCTTTCAATTACATTTTTGTCGCCTATGCATATTGAATGCGGTTTCACGCCATGTGAACAGCCTGGAAGAACGAACGTCCATCCTGTGATAGAAACACAGCACAAAAACAGATATGCACACCAGTTGTACGCACCAACACAAACAGATTAAATGCTTTTGTTTCATTTAAACATCACCTTGGATTCAGAGTCAACACAATTCCAGGACTGTGTACATTCTTGTTTGGCTGCCGATCAGAGGCAAGAATGTGGAAAGAAAACACACTCTACTTTTCCAAATAGTAATATACATGCTTTGAGAACCTCAAGCCAAGTTCCATTTAGTCCCATTATATTGGAGAGAAGGCAGGCCATTTACGGCCAATACCTCCAAAACTATAAGCAACTCCCACCAAAACTATCTAGATTGATAAATAGCACTACAGGTAACGGAAAAATATGTGTCTTCGATTTAGGGGTGAGATGTGTAAGACCCTTTAAGAAGTGATCAGACGCCAAAAGCATTAGCTGTCTTTGGTCACAGTCTCATAAACTGTGACGTCAGTGCTTACACTTTATAAACACGTATCGAAGCATCGGTAGGAATCGTGAATCAAGGTGTCTCCCGACTGCTGGTGGATCGCCAAAATAACTGTCTCCTGCTGTCTCTGAGTTCATTTAAATAAGCATCAAAGACAGGAAGAGACTCACTGATCTGAGCTCTCGGTTTGTATTCGTCAATATGATTAATAGAGGTGATGTCTCAGGAGACAACGAGGCAATCCAGATTTTTTGTTTGATCATCTGACAAGCGCTCTGCCTGAAGCATATTGATACATTTTTAACCTCTTATCTCAATGGGGTCTTTTCACAGCAGTCATTTTGACAGGTGTAATTTATGACATTAGTTCCTGGTGTCGTGCATGCTGGCTCAGTTGAATGGCTGTGACTCACAAAATAGAACGGTACCATAGTTCATTTTATCAATTACACCTGTATGTACCCCGCTCTGACTTATCAAAATGGCTGCTACGCAAAGAGCCTCTTGTGTTACCTAGGCTGTGTTCAAACATGACATTCTTACATGCTATTTTTGCTAAGCATGATGGGAAATTAAGAATATATTGTCACACGGCACAGTTTGTGGATTTTGTGTTTGCGAGAAATCCCCTGATATATACTACATTAGCAAGACTTTCTGAATGCGAGACGTTCGCTTACTGCATCTCCTCAGCTGCCCCACAATGCATTGCGTCCGGCTGCCTCGAGACCGGCTGTCTTGTGAGATTTCGAGCCAGGCTAAAAGCTGTTAACATGTCACTACTTGTAAAGTTACCTCTATAAAGTTTTGATATGTTTTCAGACAAGAACATACACGTTAGGATTTCCGATATGTGGTCAGTGTATCAAAAGAATATTACAATTATTTCACTCCGTCTTCATCTTGTGCTCTTTTTCCCCCTTAGGTTTTTTCTCTCTGTGCTGTAAAAGAAACTTGAATCCCAGAGGAATTTCTTAAATAATAAGCAAAGTATAGATTTAAAAAAGAAGTGTGTTGTTTATGAGGAACATTAAACCATAATAATGATAATACTGACAAAAAAAACAGACAAGTATGGATCTGTTTGTTTATGTTCCAGTGTATTGCTCAATAGCTATGTGGTTCCCATTCACAGTATCTGGTTTCTGTGTTGTAACCTGAACCAGTTGAAATAAATTCCTAGTTAAGGCATTAATCATAAACCAAAATATCATTCAGTGATGTCAGAACGTGAGAGTCAAACTGTTTTCAGAAGGAAACCTTTATTAAAAGTACACGTATACATTTTGTTGACTTGCACTGCAGGTTTAGAGACGCCATAGCATTCCATTACCATACCAGTTGGAGACCATAAATAGAGGCAGAGTCAACCTGTCAGGTTGTGTACTAACTGTCAAAAAGTCAAGTAGCCTAACGACCTGCTTGCACGCAAGCGGAGAGCATTATCAATGTTGTTAGCGTGCAGAGAACAAATGAAAGAGCCTTGACTGGCACGCTCACAATGCAGATGAGTGCACACGAAGAGTCGTTTGTGCTCAGCCGAAGTGAATCTCGTCACAAATGTATGTCTAAAAGGGAAGACAAAAAAAGGATGACTGCTAAAGATTGATGAGAGACATTTGATATGCTCCTAACATCAGATTTCAACCTCCCAAACAGCTCTGCACCAAAAGCTTAAAACCAATGACGGTTGCCTGGAGCTACCTATTCAAAGCATTGTGTCCAATATTTTCCACAGAGAAGGCCATAACACTCTTACAAGAAGGGGGGTCTCCTGTATGATTTTCAGTAAAGGAGGAGGTTTTGTTCTTCTAGATATAAGAAAAGGACAAACACAAAACTGTTTTGTATCTGAGATGATGGGAGATATAGTATCTATAATCACTATTAAAGTATAAAGAAACTTTGCAACGCACCTTTGTTTCATCATTTAGATGTTCAGAAAAGACGGATGGCATGTGAGTAGGACGTAGGAAACACGAGTTCCAAGCAAATTTTAGATGCTTTCTGCAGAAACATGCTTGCAATTTAATATTTTGTTCTTCCCAAACTTTGGAAACAATTAGATTCAGAGTTCTCAACCTCTTCAATTCATTTATAACATAAAGTAACACAATTTCAAATGGCCAAATTTAAACCAAATATTAATCGTATAACTGTGAGGGCATATCCCATGTTTTGGCACTAAATTAACAGATTTTTGGCAATATATAGATTTCAAATTATTTTCCGACATGCTAAATTAATCCAAAGAACCTCTAGCCATAATAGCAATATTTTGTGCGGTATCGCTGCATCTCCGTAATAACCAATACTCCAAAAACATGATAGCTTTTGCTGAACTCCTGGATCAGAGACTTAAACTGCTTAAATGGAAATAAAAATAAATACCAACTGTCAATCTATGGATTAGAGATTTAATCTGACCAAATAAAATATTAGTCAAACAGTTCTGGGTAAAGTAGAAAAGATGCCTAAGACATTCCCTAAGTATGGAAATAACCACCCTTTTTAAATTCAATGTTTTCCTCTACTTACGTAATTTATGTTCTTCGTTTTTTATAAATCATTTATCAAACTCAACTTGATAGGTCATATTGGAAATTTGGGTTAAGGTTAGTTGTGGGATGTATGTATCAATCTGTATTTCACATTGTATTTTGTACAACCTAAAAAACTAATACAAATAAAAAATCTTTCAGAGAATTAAAGTGTCTGTATTCTAGGTTAGTAGTTCCTAACCCTTTGAAAGTTGTGTCTTCTTGTTCAATTTTTCTTACTCAGATTTGGTAGATTTTTTAAAAGTAAAGGTAATCAAGAAGTAAACGTTTCCAGTCATTCACAAGCAAAATCACTGATTAGAAAAAAAACAGAGAAAATTATGTTAGATTATGACGTTATGAAAGATATTTCTTCTGCTTGTTTTCCGAATCTAGTCACTCGTGACCCTCCAGATTTATCTAGTGGCCCCATGGGGGGGCCTGACCCCTAGGTTGGGAACCAGTGCTTTTGAGTAGAGTTTGTTTTTACCCCTCTCTCCTTGTGATATTTGAATAAATCAGGTAAAATGTCACAAGTCACATGAACAACGTTTTGAAGAATATCTCAGAAAAAACAACGGCTCTATTTATTGTCGGATAAATAAATGTAGAATATGTATTGTTTATTTTTTCAGGTTTCTGGATACAATGTATATGCAAACTTGCCAAAACTGCTGAGTTAGAGTGAAGTCACAACCTGAGGCTCGTTAAGTAGTTTGACAGAAATAGCCACCTGGATTTTGGCAGCAACAGAAGATCAGCCTGCACGTATGTCAACACCGTAAGCGAAATGTCCACCTAAGTGCGAATACACAGCGTGATGGATTATCTGGGTTTACCTGTCGCACACAGTCCAGGCCGCAGTCCTGGGGAGTGATGGCAGCGGCGGCGGTGATGTCATCCTGAGCCCAGAGCGGCTGACCCAGAGCAAAGAGCTGGTACAAAACAAGAGCCGCCTTCCACATGCTGCTACAGCCAGCGTGGCATGGTCCAACTGTGAGCAACGGGGAACCTCAAACCCCCCCACATACACAAACACACACACACACACACACACTAAGTGGACTAAGAAGCCACACAGCCGGTGTGGAAGTTGAACTCTAAAGTCAGTGTGTCCTCGCTGGTGCGTTAGAGTGAGTGACAGGATCCTGGGAGGAGGCAGATGATAAAATGAGGGGAGTGGTGTCTTCAGGCTAAGGGTGGTGGAGCAGCCTGTTTACGCTTCCAGACTCGTTGGTTCTGGCTGTGGGAGCAGGAGGCACAGAGTGCGGTTTTGGCTCTGGAATGCGGTTCGCGGCAAGAATGGTGAACATCCTTTCAATGGGAACCAAGAGAAACCTCAGACAGGTTTATTTTTTATTAAGCATAGATGCTACGACATGTTCATGAGCTGTACACGCGTGAGTGTGGGGTTGTTTTCACAGGAAACATTGTATTGGCAGTTCAAATACATGTTCGGTGGGAAACTAGTATTTCAAATACCAGGTAAAAAAAGTACTTTTATCAAATCTTGATAAAAGCATATTTAGAGTAAAATATGATGGAAATAAACAACAAAAAGTTTGCATCAGGGATTCCAAAGGCCAGAATGGACAGCTGTTTCACCGGATCTGAAAAACAAACAAAAACAATATGAGGACTGAAGTGTATCAGGTTCAAAAATAAATAGTAAATCAAAATATATCTGTGTCCTATTGGTCAATTGCAGAAACATTTTGGGGACATGTTTCAACAGCTTGGTTATCATCGAATTTAGGTTATTTTGATTCTTAGGTCTTTTAGAGTTCATAGGTCAAAATCATCAAAACGCAATGAGATATCACAAAGCTTTCGATGTGTTTTGTCACGCTCAGTCCAGTAACGATCCACAGACAATTCGGTACAAATTGGACGCACATTTTAGGAGGCGGCGAAAAAAGGCAAAAATGTGTTTTTCCAAAAATTCTAAATGTCAAACTTAGTCATGCGGTCTTGAATGTTTCGGATTTCTTTGTTTCTGAAGTTGACCGTAAATTATAGCGCCCGTGTGCCAGGCATCTGGGTGGACCAGTGGTATGCCGTGGCGTGCACATGCAAGAAGAAGTTGGCAGCTCCGCCACCCTAGGGAGGCTCCTCGCAGAACAATCATACGGACAGAGCCGCGGTAATGTGCCGCGCTCACAGTGCGGTTTATCCAGTTTCCCTGATGGGATCATTTGAGTTAATACTTCCAATTCTCTTTTTTGGGGGGGGGGACATGACCACAGGTCGCTAGTGTAGATTTATTTCAGTGTGGCAATAAAAAGACACATGCGTTTTATATAAACATGTTCTCGGAGTTACAATCCAAGCTCTTAAAATTTGTTGCAATATAATAATTTACGAGACATGTAGAGAAACCACTTATTTGATACACGGAACATTATACTTTTGCTCTGGTTTATGCTTTTAGATGCTTGTTTAAGAAAGGAGATGCACTTATGACTTCTGGTGACTAGTAGTTCTCTTGAATACCTATGTTGAATACACTTCCTGTAAGTCGCTTTGGATAAAAGCGTCTGCTAAATGACTGTAATGTAATGTAATGTAATGTAAGAATGTCGGGCGGCTGTGCTTCAGAGGATCGGCGGTTCGATCCCTGGCTCCGGCATGCCGATGTGTCCTTGGGCAAGACACTTAACCCCAAATTGCTCCCGCAGGCTGTTCCTGCGGTGTATGTATGTGTATGAATGTTAGTCCTGATGGTCAGGTGGCACCTTGCATGGTGGCTCCTGTCATCAGTGTATGAATGGGTGTGAATGGGTGATTGATTAGTAATGTAAAAGCGCTTTGAGTGGTCGGAAGACTAGAAAAGCGCTATACAAGTACAATCAATTATTATTATTAAGAACAGACTAACAGCTCGAGGCAGAGCAGCAACTCTCATGTTCTGTGATGCAAAATGACTGTTTTAGTCAAAAGGAGTCTTGTTGTTTGAACAGAGCATAGATAGCAGCTTCAGTTCTAGTTCAGTTTCAGTGTTAGAATATTTTCACCATTAAACCTTACAATCAGACAGTCCGCTCCGACAGGGAACTGACGTCGTTATCTATGCTCTCCTTTGACAAAAACAGTATTTCTTACATCGCAGAACTCAGGAGTAGTTGATCTAGCGCCGCCGCCTCCAGCAGTGAGTTTGTTTGTGTTATTGTGTGAAGCATGATATTTATTCTTCAAGGTGTCTAAAATACTTGCTCCTGTGCTGGTACTCCGGTCTGTTTTTTCACCTACTGTACATATTATTCTCCGACTATGGATAAAGAACCTTATACAAGCAAAAAATATGAAATCTCTTTAATTCAAAATTCTTCCTACCATATCATCATCACGGCTGGCCAAATTACTGAGTAATCTGATTGCTTTAGGTTCTTTCATTTGTCTGCTGACAACAAGGAGTTTTTGTGAAATTCTTCTTTTATTATCTATGGTGACATTTTTGTGAGTCAAACTTGTTCCACAGAACAAGTAGACTTAGACGCTTTATTAGACACGTCCTCATGAACGGGGGGGGGGGGCTTCCTTCATGTTGAAAATGTGTGCAGCTAAGATCGGTGAGCAAACTTCAACCTAAACTCTGCTTTAAATGAGTTTTGGATAGTTTAATTTAGTGAAGATGGAAGGGCCATGGACAACACTGTGATTAGCAACAGTGTCTAAATCCTCACCATTCAGTTTCAACCCAAAATAAAAAAGACATATTGGTCCTTTAACACAAAGTGCTTTTTCATCGATTTGGAATCACTCAGAGATGTTAAATGACAGAAAACCTCAAGAGGAACTGTTGAAGCCTGTTGAATGAGCAGCTACATGCTACACGGCAAGTCCAGCTGCCTTTGACTCACTACTTAATGTGCACGCAACAGTGTCAATCTCTGGAGAAATCTACCCTGAAAATCAATTTACTGTGGAAAATATGTGTCAGCCTTTTTAGTTGTGAGAAAGATCAGATTTAAGATGAGATGAAACCTTATTTTTTGTGAAAAATAAATAAATAAATAAAAAATAAACAAGACAAATCACCGTATATTTGTCCCATTTCTTCTCAGGATCGTACGGCTCCCAGCGACTAGCGGGGAAGATGTGCTTGTTCTTCTCATACCAGCTCCTCAGCACCACTTTACCTGCATGAGACTTGAGGCAAAAGAACAAGACTGGGTGAGCTTTGACATGGCTTTTAAAACGCACACTAATTAAAGTCATTCCCTATGAGACCTATGCAGAATTTTTATTTTCCTTCTCCACATTTTCCTACGATTTCTTCCCAATAAAAGGTTCCCCGCTTTGCTATTTCCAAATAAAAGCTTTATTCTAAACACTATAGCTTTTATTTCAAAAGCAGCAAAATCAGTAAATGTTGGTTTTCAGCAGCGGTAACGTAACCAGCAGGTCTCAGCTGGGCTCCAGCCCCACTTTTCCCGTTGCTCTTCTCGGGATTAAACTCCTGTGTTGGGGAGGAAGATGATGGAGACCTACTTTTAATAAATTGTCCAGATTGTGTCCACAAGCTGTCCATGCCTCACTGAGATCCCAACTCAATGCGAGCCAGACCACCTCAGCATGTGGTCTGGCTGATCGGATCAGAGTGTGAGCAAGATCTGATCTCAGAGTGTACAGACTTGACAGTTAACGTGTCCTTGCACTCTCAGTTGACATAGGTGGCATTGTAAAGACAAAGTGTGTTTTTTGACGCTCTATTGATAATTTCAGTTTAGGTTGGGACATTGAGGTTGGCACCGGTTTGGATCAACCAAAGAATTCTGTTCTTTTCCTCTAACGATCTCTTGTTTCTGCAGTAAAATAAAATCGTCACCTCGTCTTTCTCAACGGTGGCGTCGTTCACCAGTCGAATGTCATCGTGGACGTCAAAGCTGAAAAGAGGACCTGTGGCGGGAAACAAAACAGATAAACTTTATGTTGTTCCATATATAGTACAGAAACTAATACTCATGGTTAAATGTTTTTTGTTCTTTAAAAACATGATATATAAAAGTGAATGGGCTGTTGCTCACTTACCAGATTTGCCTCTGGCTTTGGTTACAATGAAGTCGTAAAAACTGTGGTGCTGAATGAGACAGACAGACAGAGAGTGAAAAAGACAAATTAAACTCCTTATCTACACTGTAATATCCTTACATATATATTTGGAATAATAAACAACAACGTCCATACGAAGCATGTCTTGAGGTATGTCAACCTCTGATTTACAAATGCTCCATGTTGCACTGGGAGCATTACCACCTTCAGGCTTCACCCTTCAGTGTGGGTCAGTATGGAGGTCAACTCCTGTGAAGTAACTTCTCTCCCTGCTTTGCTGGGAGCTTAGCTTCTACCTCCCCTTCTTCCAATCCACTGGTGAGCCATGAAGAAGTTTGGCTTCGGTCTTTAGTATCATTAACACCTACGTTTGCTATTTTTTCCAGGTTCATACTTGGATTTTGGGTGTCTTCTATAAAATTGTTACTCACTATACTGTAACTGTGTTTGCCATCTGTCTAAAATCCTCCGTTTGAGCCTTATTAGGAAGCATGTGAGAAGCTTTGCTAGTTAGGAGAGCTATAAGTAAAAATATATATATATATAAATTATATTTAATTCATTAATTAATTATTTGCGCTGCTATTTTTTAAAAACTTTTTTTTAAATCAATTTATTTAATTAATGTTTATTTTTTGTATTTTTCTATGTTTGGCTGGTCTCATCATGGGTCGATGAGAAGGATGTGGACGTTGGGTAAAGATGGATGGGGATTTTAGGGGGGTTCTGTTTGTGTTTATAGTGTTGCTCTATGACATCTTTCAGTTCAATCTTTCTTTTTAAATATATATAATTGACAAGTCTGGAATATAATGTCTACCACTGCAACCAGAGAGTGATTCTTGGGGTGTGAAGACACACGCACATTGAAGGTGTCTAATGAGCCGTAGCACTAGAGCGCAGGAGTAGGCGAAACGAGACGAGTCAAAACAAAGTCAAACCACACGTAACAGTACTTACATGTGGGATTATCAGATCCTCTTTGATGTACATAAGCTGCTCCACTCCTGCAGACCTGCACAAAGAAGAAATGAAGTCCAATTAGTTTACACAATAATGTAGAAAAGGAAAACCAATTTTCCAGGTTAAAAGCCTCTGTGTGTGGGATTTGAATGTTGTCAGAGAAGGCATGCAGTGTGTGTGTGTAGCTGAGTGAGTTCTATTATACGGGTCTGTCTATCTCTGTTATATGTGAGGTTTTTTTCAAATAAGAGCTTTCAACTGCATCTCGGCGTGTACATGACAATAAGAACAATAATACATTGGATTTGTAAAGCAAGGTCGTTTGTCTTTTTGCCTTTATTCGGCAGTTTGATAATACAGAGATTAACCTTGAACCGAGGTGGAGAGGGGGGATGTGATTTGCAACAAAGAACCTGGGTGGGAATCGAACAGGCGACTCCACAGTTATTTGGCATGTGCGGTAACTGTTGAGGTTGGGACTCCCTTTTCGTCTTCTCACCTGAGCTCGCTGAAGTCCTTTCTGAGGACCTCCAGCGCCCTCTGCAGGAAGTTCTGGATGGTATTTCCCTTCTTCATCTGAGGGCGAAAACAAACACAAAGACATAATGAAAAAGTGTGCTGCTATTTGCCCATACATGTCCCCTGTTATCAATACTCTTCATAGGGTTTACTGAAAACAGTGAACCTGTGATCCTGCTCATCATGCTTTACCTTGACGGTCTTACGATGTCCAGAGCCGTCCCAGTAGCTGAACGTGATCTCAATTTCTTCACCTGAGGAAAAGGAAACGCACTATTATTTTTTTGATCGAGAATGTGCGTGCATGTTTGTACGTATAAAGCAGGGGAAAAGAAAGAAAAAGGTAGGAATTCTTCACAGCGGAGACATTTGTCCAAAAAGGGACAGAATGTGTTTAGAGTTACACTAGACTCACTCTTAATCTTCTCCTGTTTGAGCTCCCACTCCTGCCTGAGTTCCTCTCTGAGACGATTCTCCTCCTCCTGAACACAAAGAGCAGACAAAAAAAAAGGGCCATGCTGTATGAATGGAACATTAGAGACAGGAAGCATAACAAATATGACAAATTGTATTGCACACGAGTGCTGCCAGATGTCGGTCTCTGTGTCACAGGCAGCTCAGCTAACACTGATGGCAATAACGAGGGTTTTGGGGTTTAGTCTTCTTCATTAGCACATTGTTTTTAGACATGCGAATGTGTTCAACTGCCATTCTGCCGCCGTCGCCACCACCACCTGATCCATTCAGCTGGCTGATGTGCCGGTACTGTTGGTATTTGCGGATTGTGTGAACATTAGCATTAGTGACGTTACAGCTGTGTGCGTAGAAGTGCAGTGTGTGACATAAATCAGGGTTCCAACTCTTTTCTAGAGATCATTTTCCAGAACATTTCCAGTGATGATCTAGCTGGCATGACAGACAGGGAACACGCCATTCAGTAATTCATATTCCAGTGTCTTAGCCGTTGCTGCCTGAACACCAAAAACACCAATAGTGGCCTACTATTTTCCCCTCTGACAAATCTAAATTGAACTTTTAATTCCTTAATGTATTATTCAAAGTTTTGCTGGAATTATTAACTTCCAGTTACAGTACATCTGGTACAGCCTGGTATTTACTACTTACCTCTTGCCCAAATCATTGCCTGGATTTTGTGTTTTTTGCAGCTCGCCAGGTAAAAGTGACCTTTAAATCCTACCGGCCTTTATAGTTCGATCTGCGATGTGAAGACGCACTCATACGAATTGACACATTCCCAGGATTGCAGCAATCTTAGGTCCGCTCACTGCTAAGAAATCAGAGCTAAGTAGGATGTTTTAAAAAAGAAGAAGAAGAAGAAGAGTAATTCACATTGGCCTCACCTCTCTGTCTCGATCAGGAAGGAAACTTGTGTCCACGTCTGGATTTTTCCCCAGATACTTCTTCCTAGCTGGAGAGTCTGTGCGACAAAGTCAAACTTCTATTAGACAAACTTCCTGTTAAACATGTTGTTTCTTGTTTAATCTGTACAAAAGCCAAACGTGTAAATACGACCAGTTCTTATTTTGCTGTACTATCTTATGGCCAGGAGCAGTGACCAGGTGTTGCCAGGCGGATTTTTGCTTTCTTTAGACATAGCCGTTTCTCTTTGTTTCCCAACGCTATGCTAAGCTAAGCTAACTTTATCACAGCTATAGCCTGATAGTTAGCGTACAGGCAGAAGTGGCGTACAACATTCATACGGAGCCTCAACTGACTCTGTACAGGGGTATTATCACTGATCACAACATCTCACAATAAATAAGCAACAAAATGCCTAAAACTACAACAACAAAACATTTGAGAAAGCAACATATTCTGCAATATATGCAAGTTTTTTTAACAGGAAGAAATCCACAAATATGACCTCAACGCTAGGGTTGGAAATCTTCAAAAAACATTTAAGTTATATTTGTTGATATTCTCGTTACATTCCGACAGCAATCAATAACTCAAAGGCTCCGACTACCTGTGTGCAATCTGTCTGTGCACACAGATTTAGGAGAGAAACATCTTGTTAAAGCGAAACCGTGGCACTAAAAGAGGGACAGCATACAGCTGAAACTGATCCTCTACTCTGTGTTTCCTAATCACTTAGTGCTCAAACATTGTTACAATACACTACTCACAGTCCAGCTCTTCGTCTTCGTTCTCCTCCTCCTCCTCCTCCTCTCCCTCGTCCTCTGGGTTGAACGATAAACTGGCTATCTTCCTCTTCTGCTCCTCCTTTCGCTTCTTCTCCTTCTGCTTCTCGAGCTTGCTGCGCACAGAAAAGCATAAGAGATGAACACCCAAAATAAAGAGACAGATATACCAGGAAAAAAACATACAATCATCATTACATACTGTGCTTTCTTATATCTGATACTGTCAGAGTACCTAGGAAGGATGCCCTAGGTCTCCAGTTTGTGGGTGTACAGTTTCATGAGGCTGTGACCATCCTAGAGGTCACAACAGTGAGGTCAAGCTTCAAAAAATGGTCATGCTATGTGAAATTGGTACTATGGGGACTAACATCATCACACATGAATACAATTGGGCTCTTTGTTTCCACAACAATGAACTTTTCAGTGACCCCAGTATGCAGAAATATTCAAATATACCATTTTTTTTTTTTTAGAAAGGGGAAAATAATTTATTTATAATAATAAATAAAGCCTTCGCTCATTGACAGCTGAGATCGGCTCCAGCACCCCTGCGACCCTTAACTGGATAAGCAGGTTAAGGAAAATGAATGTTTTGTTTGATTTATTTTTCATTTGCTGGGCGCAGCAACCAATAGTTTGTCTCTTGCTACAATGCATTGAATTCATGTGCACTATGTTTATTTCATTAATTGTGTTTTAGACCAGCTAAAGCCGAACCAGTGCAGAGACGTGTGCTCGACCAACCACCAGCCAAAAGCTGCTGGGGTGAAAGTGAGCCAACTCACAGCATGAGCTCCTTGGACTGCTCCTTCTTGGCCAGCTGTTTCTCCCTCTCCTTCACCAGCGCCTCCTGCTTGGCCTTCATATCATTCAGTGTCACCAGACCTGATATGGACAAAAGAAAACAAGTCAAACATCCAGGAGCTCATGCTGTGAGTCAAACATCCTTGTGGGTCCCATTCTCGGCCAGTCAACAATGTGACAGAAGGTAGTGTGAGAGTTGGCAACTTAATAGGAGCAGAATGTTGATTATTAATACACATATAAACACACTTGCACGTAAATGTTCATCAAATTACAGACAAAAAAAAGAAGAATCTCACCAACTGTGCTGGACTTCAGCTCTGCCTCCACAGCATCGTAGTGAGCTGAGAACTTCTTGTCGATGTTGGACTTCACCATGTTGTCCTGCGAGGGGACAGACACACAGCAACACCTCGCTTATTGCTTTGACAACAGTAACGGGGCTCGTTTATTATACATACACAGGTTATCATTTGGGGGTAAAAGGTTAAGTTACAAACCTCTGCGATCTTCTGCTTGAGCTGTTCAAGCTGCTCTCTTTCCTTTTCTCGCTTCTTCATCAGCTGCATGGCTCTCCCGGCCTCGCTGGCAGCTCCTTTGTACTGCGCCATGTTGCTCTCTTCACTCCCGACGCTCGCTTGTTTGTTTGAAAGTTTAACTCACGAATAACAAAAAAATATATAAGTTTAATTCTGCAATAAAACTGATTTGTTTCCCCCAGAACTGTGAAAGACAGACGACGCAGAACTCACAGCACACCACAACAAGAAAAATGGCGGCGACGAGGTGCATGCTGGGTAGTAACGGGGTAGATATATAATGATGCCTTCAGGTCCCTCAGGAAACCACGGAATTGTGCCTTCCCACAGCGACAACAAAACGTATTGATGTGAAATTGAGAGAGAATAAAATACACTGTATGTATATTTGTATTGTATTAACATATAAATCACCAATGAAATATGCAACAGAAAGACAGCCATAGAATCTTACTTTTATTTCCCTCCTGGATGATTGATGAATCAATTGCTTCACCTCTTTTTTAAACCATTTTTATACAATTGAATTAAAATGTTTTGCTTGATAATTGAAGACCAGATTTATACATTCCCGATTTGTTTTCTGCTAAAGAGCTGAAAAAAAGCAATTCTTAGCAATCATTGATTGATTGGATCAAATTTAATCTCATCTTTGAAAATATCAGTAAAATCCATTCACATAGGTGTACACAATAATAATAACAACATCAGTAATAATAATAATAATAATAATAATAATAATAACAATAATAACAATAAAAATAATAATAATTTGTATGAATTGGCTTTATTTAAAAAAAATCTAATTGCATTCACATTATGCAGGCAATGCCAATTAAAAATAAAAAATTACACAATAATTTCTCTTGCTCTATCTTCCGTTCAATCACTCACTCACTCACTCACTCACTCGATATCACTCGTTATGTCTCACATTCATACCGTCTCTTTGTCTTTCATTTGATGCCAGTCCTTGTTCGACAGTGAAATGGCAATTTGACTGCAGCAGAGAGCGATGGAGGTACAGAAGGGAGAGATGAAAGCATTCACAGCACACATACACAGGGACCGTACGCATGGAAGAAAGGTGTTGCTGAGCTGTAGGCAAGGCACCACAAACCTAGAGGGAGGGAATTATTAGAAGGAATCTGTCAGGACATACAGAGGAAATAAAATAGAAAGATTTATTACTGATCATTCTGAAAGATTGTAAATTGTAGTGAGGCCCTTAAATCAGGTGGGGAGTAGCAAACGTATGAAGCAAACCTAAAGTTTCTTTTATTTTACTGTAGTTCACAAATCCCTGAACAGGTAATGCCTCTGATGCATAACATGCAGATTCGTGTTGGCTGTAGCTTCATTTTACCATTTGGGAGTGGTATCAATCTTCTTATCTGAATCTTTGAAAGATTGTTGATTAGCATTTTTCCCGAAATGTTAAACTGTTTTAACAGTAGGCCCATTCAGACATGTTAAAGACACACTATCATTTAAACAGTTTTGAAAGAAAATTCTGCATTAGATTTGTCAGGGAAACTTCCATGTCCATTCCACTTTGGACAAAAATGTCAGCGGCCTTAGATGTGCTGAGCCAATCACGATTGTTTTTCTAATATTTGGGCGTGTTAATATTTGGGCGTGTTTGAGACCCACTGTAAAATCGAAAATGAATCGAGAGGTTCCAAACTAGTTTGCATTTGCAATTTGGTCTAGTGTTGTCGGGCCAGCATTGCTGTATAAAACAAAATCAAAATAGAAAACTGTGCTTTTTTTGTGTCGACTAAATTAAAATTGTTATGGATAAATAACTTCAGTGGTGGAATGTTAGCTTTTTACCAACAAACCAAATACATTGCATTTGTTATATAGTTCGAATGAGCAATTGATTATCATTCATGTTGCTACATAATGTAATGTAAAGATTGCATCGTGTTGAATATAGACTAGCACAGCTTTTTGCAATCTTGTTGATGCTTCAAGCACTCTAATGGCGGGATGTGAATCTTCACTTTTTTCTGTCATTTTTATTTCTAAACTTTAACAAAGTATCGGACATATTAATCAAAATTAAAATAATCATTGATCGCAAGCCTACTCATAACCTGTGGCTATATACAACTGTAAGTAGGCATTGCTTTCAGCCAGGGGCCTCAAGTCAAAAACATTGGGAACCACCGAGCAACTACTATAGCTATATTCTGCATTTACTGTATTTTTATGAATGAGTGAGCTTTTGACTGTGAATGATTACATGAGGGAGCGTTTTTAATGCACCAGCGTACCAGACGTGTAGACAGGCGAGAACGGCCAGGAAAATACCACATAGGAGAGCGAATGGCACGGCAAGCAGCAAGGAGAGGCAGCGGTACGTCCCGATACGAGCTGTCTCGAAGCCAGCGACACTGTAAAGCCACACTAGGTCAATGCTGCGAAGGGTGGCGGGCTCCGCCAGTACGTCACTGACCTCCACCTACAGACAGGGAACAAGAGAGCGTCAAGTTATTTTATTTATAGAGCAAGTGGCTGAGGTGCTTTATAACACAATAGATTATAACGTTTTGTTCTATGATATTAATACGTCAGTAAATATCCCTCTCGTTAATTTTGAGGTTCTTTATTAACGACCATGGTGGAGTTCGTGTATTGCCTTAAGTTAGTTTTTTTACCTATGGCAATTGCATTTTCGCTTTAAAAATCCTAAAGTGGTGTTCATTTGTGAAGATTATCTTGCAGAACAAAAAGTGTAAACATCATAAACCCGTATTTGCTGCAGAGCTTATTTTTTGCAATAATCCAAAAAACAATGAAAAAAATCCCATGGGCCTTTTGTAGCAGGAACCTTGCAGTGCAATAACTTCCGGGTAGTACAGACACCTGAAGACAGAGGCCCGAGAAAATTGCCTACACAACTAGTTGTGTCCACACAATCGGTGATTAAGACCTCCATCTTCAAATTTTGGCCGTGCAGCATTTGAAATCTTCAAGACAACTTAGACCTGACTGAAGATCATGTGTTTTGCTTGGTTCTAAGAGGAAATAAAGCAGCCTGTTATGAACTTAGCAATGATAAGGGATGTTATTTTCTTTCTTAAAAAGAGACTCCAGTCGAAGCATATATAATCAAAATGAAATAGGGCCTAAAATGGATCCCTGGGGTACACCCAACACGTCCTTGCATTTTTTTTTTAACACCTGGTTGTCGTTGCAAAACATTACTAGAGGGATATATTTAGGGAAAGATCGTGTTTTGGGTGTACATTACATTACGTACGCAAGTTTGTGACGCAGTTATTACATTAGGTGATGCAGTACATGACATGGTTACGTACTATTGTTTAATATATTATTATACATTAAATCAACTGCTAACACTGCAAGGGTGGAAAATGGGGTAGCGGACCTTTAGGTGCCGGTTGATGCCATACGGATCCCTGTTGACAGGGCGGGTGGGTGTGGGCGTAGCAGGGGCAGTGGGAGGGGCCGAGGAAGGGGCCGAGGAAGGGGCCAGAGATTCGGGCGCTGGGGTCGGGGCCTTGGATGCAAACTCCGGAGGAGGAGGGGGCGTGTTTATCTGCTCTTCGTCGCTGTCATCGTCGATCTTACACTCCACCAGGCAGTCGTCACTCACCATCATCATCCTCGGCGAGGGAAGAGAGAGGGAGTGTTTGTTCTCACATGAAGATAGATGGCGGCGCAGACAATTATACACATGGGCAAACCTGCAGTCGCCCTCTCCTGATCTGGTCTGACATTAACATACACACATTCATGCTGCTGACCACTGCACACACACACACACACACACACACACACACACACACACACACACACACACACACACACACACACACACACACACACACACACACAAATAGCACGTAACAGCGAGCTGAGCGCTGCCACCTGTTCTTTAGCCCCCAAAAAAGAAGCCATACCAAAATCTGTAAATAGCTGCTGGCCATTTTAAAAACTAAACTGTGTTATTTTTATCTTGAGATAAGAATCAAAGTCTTAACAGCTTGCTCAAAGGACTTTTAATCAACTCACACGTATCAGATTTGATACAGCATATGCATGAACCGAGGTGGAAAACTGTAGTTGCAACATATGCCCTCATGACAGCAGGTCTTCCACAGGGACAGCAACAGTAGAAACAACGAATCATGTCTGACTTACCTTACTCAAAATGCTATCTTAATCCTGTATCAGTGACAGAGGCCCTTGCTGAGAGACAAGACAGGGGAGCCCTGCAGAGAGTGATAATCTAAAATGTCAATGAGATCAGTTCAAGCGCTTAATCACAAATGTCCCTGAGAGCTGAGTTGGCTCACGAGAGCTCATACAGAGGCACACACACACACACCCACACACACACCAGAAGTGCTAATGTGTTTCAGTGCTTCTTATTCCGTGTGTGTGTGTGTGTGTTGGGTGGAGGGGGTTATTTTAGGAGAAGGAGCGGTTGGGCCCGAAAAGATCACGTTACAGCACTTGGGTGCCTTCGTGACACAAAAATGAAACAATCAAACACACACACCGATAATACAGGAAACAAGTGTTAATTCAGACTTATCCAGCTGTACTTGTTGTTCTGTGTGTTCTAGCTACCGCTACATGCTGCTCTAAAATAGTGACTTAGTCTATAAAAGTCAAGATGTGAAATTATCTCTGTGTTAAAATCTGTGTTATAAATTGTGGGACCATATTTTTAATGATTAACAGGTAGGTCACTTGGAAGTATATTCATTTAAATGTTTGATTTTTCTCAAAAGAAACAATCTTACTAAACTTACAGTTCAGCTTTGTCTCAGCAAGATCTTCACCAATATGTATTCTACTCTCGACCAGTTTAAATCAGAGCGCATGTTCCCTTCTTAGATTGTGTCATTTGCTGAGTTTTTGAGAAAGAGGGCAGTACTTAATAATACAGAAGCAAGGAGTTAAGAAAAGACAAAAAATAAAGTATATATGTTAATCATCTTGAGACCTGAGATTTACCATCAGAGGGCCCCAACAAGCAGGTTGGGATATCACGGCCCTAAGCATAATCAGTTCAAACCATAGACTGTATATGGAGTAGTCACTGTGAATTCACCCATCAGATTGTAGACTGCCGTTTTGATGCCTTGACCAAATGTTACACTTAACTTTCATGAACTGAAAACACAATGTGAAAGGGTTAAAGTTCTAAGACAAAAACACAGACAACTCCCAGACCAGGAAAACGCTCTGGTAGAGACCTGTCAATCACAAGGTAGTCCCGCCCTAAAGCATACTCAGCTTTATGGTCTATTTGACTCTAAAAGGAGCATCATTTACTAAATGAACATCATGCTGTATTGAAGAAGACTTGAAACTAGAGATTGAGACCATAAACTCATGTTTACAATGTTTACTGAGGTAATAAATCAAAAGAGAAGTAGAGTCATTTTCTCATAGACTTCTATACAATCTGCCTTTTTCTAACAACCAGAGGAGTCGCCCCCTGATGGCCTTTAGACAGAAAGAAAGTTTAAGGAACATCCGCATTGGCTTCATTTTTAAGAACCTGGGGTTTCCAGCTGGTTCAAACATGATAACACAACAACTTTCTTTAACATTTCAACTGCGCACCTGCAGCTCGTTGGTAGCAATTAAGATCAGCTGTGTTCCAAATCACGTGTAGTGATGAACTAAAATTACACAAAGAATGTTGAGGAATCCACCAGCTCTGTTGTCATAGGCAAATTAACTTGATTAAGATAATTAACATGCTCTGAGGATCATTTTTCTTGGAATTATTATTATTTTTTTCATCTGCACCACTAACCCATGTCATAGTGCTGATTAAAATACATTTTATAGTCAAAAGAAAGACATGAAAATAGTTTAACATAACGTGCTGCCCCACAATCAATGTGTCTTGTGT
The DNA here is from genome assembly GCF_027596085.1 of Anoplopoma fimbria. NCBI lineage: Eukaryota > Metazoa > Chordata > Actinopteri > Perciformes > Anoplopomatidae > Anoplopoma > Anoplopoma fimbria. The sequence goes on along the minus strand of NC_072460.1, from coordinate 6,041,715 downwards.
TTAGAGTGCAAGGAGAAATTAAAACATGCAACACAAGCTTTTAGTCCTATTTAAAACCTGGGGTCGTGCTGCACTTTTGACTGCACTACTCATTTGGGCCTTGTGGCAAGGACAAACAAGGAACTAGGAAATAAGGAAAGATTATCCAGGTAAAACCTTTTTTTTCACTAATCTTAAATCACAAACTCAGCAGGAATGTTTTTTTTTTTTTTTAGATCGGCCTTAAAAAATGGATCTCCAGGATTCTTTTCTCACTTGGGCTTCCGTACTTGACAGCTTAGGTAGGCTTAGGTAGGCAGTAATGACTGAATATTGCATTATGTTACAATTACAGTTTTAGAAGCTAGAAAGCTTAACTCTTAAGATCCGCTCTTGGAATACAGATTGTTTAAGCAGTTTAAAAACATTGACAACCCTTAATCATTCATCACTTTATCATCTTTATTGATTTCAGTTTTTTTTTTTACCACATATACAATTAGACACAATAAATTTAGTGACATCATCAAACAGTGATCCAGAATAACAGGGTGTTTTAATCATAGAGGCAGAATCAATTTTTTAAAAAAGGATTTGACTTCTATGTTTCCAATACTGAAACTCGACAGAGGGAGAGATGCCATGAGAACATTCCGAATGCTTTCCGAGTCAAAGTAAATGTACACCTCACTGCAAACATCCCAAGACAATGAGACCTAAGAACGGTGCTATAGATATAGTCAGAGTGGGGCCGAAATGTGTGGATGAATGAGACAAGGATTTCCGTAGTGGCGGCAAAAATGTCATCCATTGCATTCACAGTTTAAACCAGAGAAAGTCTCCGAATCCTCTCGGATGTGGGGGCCATTTTGGCTCTTGAGGCTAGGGCACATGTTTCCAGTTGAAGAGCGAGTCAACCAAAGCCCTGAGTGTAGAAAATCTTACTTGTTCCCTTCGAAGCCAAACCTGAGTTAGCCCGGCTCTAACTCTGCTAAAAGCCCTGAGTTTTGGCCTGCGTATACCAGGCCCCGTATCACATATGAAGGGGAATGTGTGTGTGTGTGTGTGTGTGTGTGTGTGTGTGTGTGTGTGTGTGTGTGTGTGTGTGTGTGCTTCTGTGTGTGTGCTAATGCTGCATGCTGCTATAAAGTACCGGCCCAACTGCTTACAGTCTTCTCAGCTAACATCTATGGGGCACTAAAATGTTCAATATTAAATAAAGAAATCATTGTGCAAAAAATATTCACATGAATAAATTGGGTAAGATATATAAATAAAACAATTATATCTGTGATATAATGTTTTAGAAAATATTACTATCATTAAAATTAAATGTTACTCTGCCTTAAGCTATTAAATATCAGAGTTTTACTGATCGCGTTTCATATGAGACATTTTTAATTTCAAACGTTTTTAAGTTTATTTTATTTCATATTGACAGTTTTCCCAATTACACCTTTACACGATGTGTTCTGTCACTTTTTTTATTTCATGTCACTTTTCAAAACAGTGGTGTCACTTTGATTATGCATAATAATCCGAGGTCACAGTCCGGTTTAGCTAGTTAGCCAGCTACGTGGGTTAACATTTTTAGCCTTGTAAAGATAAGGCTCAAAAGCTACAGAAGTAAGCTAACAGTTGCTAGCCGGCTAAATTTGGTAGCAGTTGTTGAGCTTGCTAGCTTAAGAGGCTGTGGGCCTGAAAGGTGGGAGGTTGGTGTCTGCACCACTGTCGGGAAAAGTGACTCATTATGAAACGTGACATTATGAAATAAAACTTAATCTGACATGAAAGTGTCATCGGGAAAAATGCCACCATAAAATAAAAACAGGCTATTTTGATATAAACATGTCCATAATAAATGATACCCATGTTTTTTTAAAAACAAATGATGAAATTTCATTCAAAAATAATTTTAAAAATGTCCTTAATTATTTCACAAAATTTGGGATCTTTATTTCTTTATTTTACAAAGTTTATTCATATATGCTTATCCATTGAATATTGTCTTATTTAATATTGAACACTAGACTTTTTTTAACATAATATGCAGAGCTCAAACCTAACGGATCCCTTCAAGTGAAATAACTGTGAAGAGTAAAAGAGGTGAAGGCACTCAGGCCCCGGATCAGTTTTTCTTTTGTTTTCCAATGAAGCAAACGTTCTAAGGGGAGAGCTGATCTCAGAACCTGCCACTAGGGGGCAGCTCAAGTGCTTTGTTGCTGCTCTAGCATCATGGCAACCACTTTAAAAAGTCAGTCTGGCGATGTCACATCCCTGATTCTCAAAAAAAAAAAAAAAAAAAAAAAAAAAATCACAAAAGCAGAACCGGAACATAAAACCAGCTGGTAAACAGACACACTGGACGCACAGTAACACGGCACCGAGACTAGTGGCACTATGAGATGGCAGAGACGCAAATATCATACACGTGTCAATAAAAAATAAATCAAGATCTTCACCAAATGTATCATCTGCATCAGCATAATCAATCAACGTTAAACAATGACTCAGCAACTCCAACCTCTTTCCTCTCTCAGTCCACTGGCCTGAAAAGGGCCCGTCCTCTGATGCCAAATCCTACTTTTTTGGCAGCAGGGGCAGCTTGAGGAAGAGAGGAGGAGGAGGAGGAGGAGGAGGAGGGAGCAGGGGCGGCAGGGATGGGAAGGGCGGACGGCGGCATGGCAGGCTGGCGAGACAGGAGCTCCTTGAACACTGAGTTCATCTGACGGCTGATCACTTCCTGGAAGGGCGAGAGGAGGAGAGGCAAACAGTTAGAGAGAGAGAGAGACACATGGAGGGTAACAAAAAAAATATGTAGTGTAATAAAGCATTTATATAAAAAAAATGTTTATTTAGAAGCATTGCAATCAAAAGTTTCAATGTGCAAATCTTACTTTTAAAACGCAATACGCCATCCTTGGAAATAAGAATACATAGACCTCCTATTAGCAACATTTTTTTGTGTTTTTTTACTTTGTAAACAGATCACTGCATTAATGCAAACCCTACAAACGGCTTTATTTTACTAAGAAATAAAAAAAAAAGAAATACAAATTATTTTCTTTCAATTACTGTCAATAACTGCCAGCATCACAATACAGTGCTACTGTGGCTTACTCCACTTTGAATGATTGTACTATAACTAAACTCTACAAGTTATGATATCTTGGATAAAAAAGTTGTGGTTGATAAATAACATAAACTGTAAACTGATGCATAATTAAATTGATATATATTATATCGTCTCAAAGCAAAGTTTTATGCGAATTATAGGACTTGTTATGGCCAGAGCCACAAGACTTTTCCTTTGCTTATTAACCTTGTACTTAAACATTTTGAGATGCCATATGCCCTTGTTTTTATGAAAGCCGTGAGAGACAAGTGAGAAAAAAAGTCTGATCCAATTTTTCTCCTGTGTTTGGAAATGAAGAACAGGTGAAAAAAGGTTTTGCCGGGTGAAAAAACTACTTTTTGTTCCATCTATTGAAAACAGGTGAAAAAAAGTTCTGCCTGGTTTTCTTCCTAGGTGACTTTTTATTTCCTCCATGTACTCTAAACACAAGGTACATATATTGTGTGTTAGCAAGTGGTGTAAATAAAAAATCACCTAAAAGAAAACATAAATGCTTTTAGTCCTAAAAAATAAATAATTGTATTAACCTGACAAAACTTTTTTTAAACTGTTTTCACAGATGACGAAAAAAACAATCATGTCAAAAAAAAATTAGTTTTCACCTAGCAAAACTTTTTCCTACCTGTTTAATAGAAGAATAAACCGTTCTAAGTCATATTAACACAGTGGGAAAACTATTTAAATCTGGACAGAGTTTTATTTTATCTTGCAAAAGTTGTCATTTAGTTCAATGTAAAAAATTAATTTAAAATAATAACAAAGTAGGCCCCTGGTAGCAATTCCTTGCCCCATATAGTTATTTTCCAAGCTACTGGACCCTAAATTAAATGTTTTTGAGAGATCTCACAAAAGAACATCCTAGGTTCTACAGAATTCACTCTTTCTCAAGAGCTGAGGGCCTCACAGGTGTGATGTATCAGCCTGCAGAGTCCAGGAAGAACTACCAACCTTGTCGACTGCCGGTCTGTCTGCCTGGACAAACGGAGGTCTGTCTGGGGGTCTGAAGCCGACCTGTCTCACAGTGTCCAAAGTGTGTCTTCTCTCTTGAGACCTAAAAGACCAGAGGTAACACGGGTTAGAGGAAAACACAAGCGAAAATGTGATCTGAACCCTGTTTCATGTTTTTGGAGAGAGAAGCTTTTTCTCCATCTTCTCTGTCCACCTTTCAGTCAAAAATGAAATGCAGACTGCCTTTCCTGTTATTGTTTCTCTGTAACAGCTTGATTGGCACAATCACGCTTGGTGTCGTAGCACGAGCTACGAGCTACGAGCATGAACAGAGGCGTTTATACTCTATGGGCTGTGCATTGCATTATTCTCTGAAACTCAAGAGGGCGTGCAAACAAAACTGTGAAAAATCAAAGTGTGATGCTGTGTACAGGACTGTTGTTAGGGTGCCTTTTATTAGCTGGTATGAATGTTGTTTTATTCTAAACCTGCAACATTTGATTTTTTTAGTCACTTGTGGAGAAAGGAAACAAGCTGTGAACACAACACTGACATATTATCGACTTCCATCAATTGGAGTCGTTGTTCTGTCTCTCTTTTAGCTCTGTTTTGGTCTCCACCAACTCCTGAGGGAAATACCTGGCTCGTTTAGGTGCTAAACGCGAAACGCTTTGTTCACCAGCTAAACCCTGACTGCTGTGTGGTGCCGGGCAGGTAGCGTACAGTGAGTTTATCAGCCTTTTCACTAAAAAACACGAGCGGTGAGGGTGAACCAAATCAATAAAGTTGTGGGGCGTAAAAAAACAAAGACACTAAACAGCAAATAATTGTTTGTGGGTCTGCTGATAGGAGCGACCCCTTACAATACACAGTCACATGATCCATTGTTCATTAAAAATATTGACCGTAACTGATTTAATGTATGTTGATGGTAAGGTTTTGTATATATTTGTCATGTCATTATTTGTTATGTTGGATGTTTCTACATGAATAATATTAATCCCCTGTATCTCTCTCTATATATATTCCTATATGTATGTGGCTATAAAGCCCTTTGTATTTGCGTGACGGGTCAAACACAGTGTTATACAGCACATGCATTGCCTCTGAGGTGTGTGTCAGTCTTACACTGGCAGGTTTCGTGAGGCGGGAGAGGTTGGCGGCTTTCGACTGGGGCTCCCCTCACTTCCTCTTTGTCTCCCAGGCAACGAAGCGCTGTCGCTGTTCACCCGCATCCTGTCGAGACGCGCACAGAAACTTTGCAAACACTTGTGTGCATTCATGTGAGTTTGCTGCCCTGTGTAACCGTGTGCACTAATGAGACATTTCTTTCCTTTCTTTTGTGTTTGTATTTTTCTGTCTACATCTATTGTTCCTGCATTGATATATTGCAGTGTGCAAGTGCGTGTGTGTGTGTGTGTGCATGTGTGTGTGTGTGTCTGTACCGGGTTGTGTTCTCCGTCTGTGAATCGTCTGCTGTCAGGTTTCCAGTGCTGCCTCCGCCTCCTCCGTCCTCTCTTTTTCCTCGCTCTGATCTGAGGGAGGAGAAGAAGAAGAAGAGACACTTATTAAAAATAAAGTTCACTTCACAAATATGAGATGAAGGTTGAGTGACAAAATAACTGTAGGAGGGAGAAGGAGTGATATTAAACGCGAACAGATTTTTTTGTGAAAAATGTTGAAGATGAGGCAGAAATCTATGGTGAGTGGCCAAATTATTGCCAAATAAATGACAATGTTACACAATGCAATGTAACAACTCTACAAAAACACTACCTTGGTAAAATTGTCACCCCCGTGTTTATGCAACCTGCTGTTTGTCTGTACTACCCATAGACTGTGTATAAAAAGTGGATGTAGTCATCGTGAAAAAATTTGAATTTTATACTATCAATGAATTCAATTCAATTGGCAGTTTTAGGAACATTTATATTTTCTAGTTCAAAGCGCTGGTAAGCATTATAGCTAGGCAAAAGCTAACGTTTAGCAGTATGTAGCCAATCGGATGCAGAATAGGGACTGGTCTTGGAAATGATGAGACGTGTTAATCTGCATATAGAGCGAAGAAGTGAGATCCAATCTGAAGTAGAAATGTCACTTGCCCTTCCAGCAAGCTGATGTACTTGTGAGGGATGAGACCCTTAGCTCCTCCCACTTCGCCCCTCCACCAATCACAGGAGGCCTTGCTGTGAAGGATGAGAAGCTCCCCTTGCTTGAAGGACAGCTCTGCTGGAGATCTCGCCGTGTAGTCAAACATAGCCACCGCCTCCCACTCTGTACACACATGCACGGCCACAATCAACTCGGGCCCAAATACATGTATTCTTATGCATCATAATATTCAATCTTCAAAATGTAAACAGTGGTTTGTTGCACATTTATGTGAAGTATAGTGAGTGAGGCATAGCCTATGTCTGATGGCCTCTGATTCGTGTGTGTGTGTGTGTGTGTGTGTGTGTGTGTGTGTGTGTGTGTGTGTGTGTGTGTGTGTGTGTGTGTGTGTGTGTGTGTGTGTGTGTGTGCGCTGTATGTCCTCACCGTCCTCACTGGGCAGATGCTCGGTCTCTCCTTCTCCCTCCTCTGTGATTGGTTCACTGCACACGAGCAGAAAATGAAAGTCTGTGGTCATTGCACAGTTCCTCTTGTGTTGGACATGCAGACTGACTTTCAACCGCTTTTGAAATGTGACATAAAAATGTCAAACCGCTGTTTGTGAGACAGCTTACACCTTCAAATCACTGATAATGCTCTGTATAAATGTTCATGAAGAAAACAGACAGTTTTAGTGAATTACCCAAGAGCTGATTTTGGCGTGGTAGAGGTTTCCATGGACACCGTCGACAGGCTTGAGGTTTGTGTTCAATAGTGAGCAATCAGCTGAATAGTATTAAGCGGTCTTTACACCAAGAGTGGCAAGCTGCACAGAAATTTATTTGGCTTGGCTTTAAATTCTATTTCAAGAGGATGAGCCATGAGAAAAGGGGGCAAAGGGGGGAGCTGCTCCACGTACTTGGAACCATCTTTGTCTTAAACTCTGACATGACCGACAAATCTGTGGGGCAACGTGAGGCCGCTGCCCAGTCACTAGTTAACAACAAGAGGGCAGAAATAAGTGGAGATGAGCTTCTGTTTAAACGTGAATAATGGAAGCCAGTTTAATCACATAGTTAGATAAATTCAACCAGATTTGACCAAATGCATCAAGACCATTTTCATACTAAACCCCTAAATCAACGAAACATTGCACATGGTTATTATGCAAGTCAAAAATATAAATTATATTAATCTACAAAAAATATATAGAAATAAAAAGCTCTATAATTTTCTTTTAACCTCCAATCTGTTGGTTTAAAAGGCTTTTAATATTTTTCTTGCCACTATCAGTTGCTAAATTAAAACAGCATTAGCTAACTATAATTTTTGGGGTAAGATTGCTAGACTAAAATGATTAGCTATGCTTTTTGTTAATTTTATTAACGTTGTAATTTGTTTTACCATACTTTTGTCCCAATATTTGCAACAAATTACGTTGCATTGACATTTCATCACAGCAAACATAACACAGATGACTACTCGTCTCTCACCAGTACTCCTGCTCCAGGGTCATGTGCTTCTCGTAGACGGGGCCCGGCAGCTCTGATTGGCTTGGGTAGATGACGTCATGCTGGAGGATCATGGTTTTGACGAGATCGTTGACCTGCGGCTGCCTGGCAACGGCGTCGTCGGATTCCAGCCCCCTCACCAGGCTCGGGCCGAAGCAAACGGCCAGGTTGTAGGGCTGCATCATGTTTTCGTCGCTGTACTGAGACACACTGGGGAGAAGACGCACGCCATGGATTATTATTTATTTAATTCTATTCCTTTTATGACCATAGCAGAGAGTTCATGTGATTGAATAGCCCACACTGGGTTACGTTGTAGCTTACTGATTGAGGAAAGCAAAAAGGTATCGCATCACGATGAGGAGAGGCCGCGGGAAGGTGGAGATGATCGCTTTAATCTGGGCGTCTTTCTCCGTCACCCCCTCGATTTCTGATCATGACAAACAAGAGAGGAGCAGGATGAGAAAAGATTCATCTATTACAACAAGTTGTGTTTGTTGCAGCTACAGTGCCTAAACTGTACTGAGGTCGCAACGGCTAGGTTGATTTGTATGCAGACAGGAAATACAAGCATTTATGGGGAGTAAACAACCAGCGGGCAGGTTCACAACCCTGATTAGCTGTGCTGATTCTGACTCAGATTTGATGTTTATGGAAAACAGAATGTGGCCTACAGGAATAACAAGGAGACAGTGAGAGAGAGAAACTAAGACAGTGCAAACAAGACAGTGAGATGCACCAGTAAACAGAGAGGATGTTGCAACACCTTGCATCAACAGTCGGTATTTCAAAAAATATGTTTTTGCAAAGGAGAATTCCTTTTACCAAGTAACTTTGTGGCAACCACTGTGTAAGACCTTAGACGGCAACCTCCGGTACTGCCGAGTGGAAGTTTCTTAAAACTTGCATTCTCTGTACTGACCAACAGGGGGCGACTCCTCTGGTTGTATAGAAGTCTATGAGAAAATTACTTTACTTCTAAGTTAATTGATTCCCTCAGTAAACATTGTAAACATGAGTTTATGGTCTCAATCTCTAGTTTCAAGTCTTCTTCAATACAGAATGATGTTCATTTAGTAAATTATGGTCCATTTAGAGTCAAATAGACCTTAAAGTGATGTTTTAGGGCGGGCTTACTGTGATTGACAGGTCACTGCCGCTACCATGGCCATATACAGTGTCTCTACGTCACTCCTCCACATTCAAATTACGGTAACTTCTGTTAATTTGCTGAGAAAAACAACTAAAACATGGCAACGGCCGTAATCCAAGATGGCGACGCCGAAATCGCCGAACTCGAGGATTCATAACCGCAGTCCGCAAACCAATGGATGACGTCACGATGACTACGTCCACTTCTTACATACAGTCTATTGTAAAATCTTATTTAGAACTGCACAGCCATGAATTTGACTGACATGAACAGGACAATCAAGTTGCTAGGCAAAAAAACGTAGATAAAAGGCCTTACTGTTATACTTAAATGATCTACGATGGGTGCTGCAATAGCAATCAGACCCATCTCAAGCTCAGTCACAATTAGCAGGATTATTTATATGCAAAAAGGTAAGACTCTACATGAGGAGGCGAATCAGCTAAATGGAGGTAGAATATGCAGCCTAAATAAATAACTGAGTAACCAAAACCTGCAGGGTCTGAAAACAGAAACACACACAGACATCAGGGTTATATACTTACGGACACACTCCAGCAGCTGAGAGTAGCAGTCATAAGGGAAGAGAGGAGGCTCAAGGCCCCTGAAGTAAAGCTTCAACACACCGGCCACAGAGTCCAGGTCGCACTCACTGTCCGACAGAGGGTCCTCTCCTACGGGGGGTGAAACAGAGATGACACATGGATGTGTTGATGAGGCAACATAGGCTTGTGTACACTTTTTTTTTTCGTGCATAAAAAAGACATGTAGTTAAATGCAGTGGGATTGCAGAAAAAAAACGAAATAAAAACACAGAAAAGTGATTAAAATAAGTAATAAATAAATAAATGATATTAAAAAAAACTTTTGTCCATCAGAGGAAAAAGCGATGCAATTTGAGAAGCTCACTTACCTCTCTCAAATGCATCTCTGATGTGGTTAACCTCCCTCTGTGAACCAGGAACTCTGAATATCCCTTCATGGTGGAGGCCTGAGACAAACAACATATTACATGGTAGATGTTCCATACAGGATATAACATACAGGATTGCACGCAGATACACAAACAAGCACTTCCACCTTCTCATTGTCTGTGTCTAAAGCTCCCTCAGCACGGCTCATTGGTTCACCATAAAGACAGACTCACCGTGAAGGTTGATGAAACGGATGCAGCTCTCAACCACCACAGGAATCTGCTGCCCGGAGCTCTGGAGACAGAAGATGAGTAGAGGAGGAGAGATGAGAGGGCGGATAGAGATGCAGATAAAGACAAAGACATGGTCGACATAATAAACAACCGTCACAGCAAAAAAGGAAGATAGGATGCATAGAAACGGTGATTAAACAGAGGGGGTTTCTAAAAATCTATATTACAAGCATAAACATAAGTTATCATGCACTGATCAACATCAATTTTGAGATTTTGGGCTGTTTTGCTTCCATAACTTGTCTTGTTTCAGACTAGTGGAAAGAAAACATACACAATACAGATTCAGCTGTTTATTTTACTACTTTGTCTATGTGGGGTTGTAGATTTCTCCTATAACCAAAAATTACCATGAAAGAGTGCCTGATTTGCATATATATACAAAATGTATGTAAGTAATCAACTGGGGAAAGTTTCTGGTGATATCTGTTCGTGAACATTTTTTTACCCTCTTTTATATCTTGCAAAATGTATGTAATTTTACAGTAAAAGTTAATTTTCTCTTAATGAGTTTCATGGGCTCCAAGCCAGAAATCTCCACTTCAGTAGCACTTACATACAGAAACCATTCCAGTTTCATTCCTATCAATATTCTGAAGATTTTTACTCTGGGGTTTGTTCATATATCATTCAAAGCCTGATTTATATAATTTTATTTCTAAAAACACTGCAAAAAATGTTTTTTTTTATTGATGTTGACAATATTTTCAAATATTTTCAAATATTCTTATTCTGATACTAAGTTAAAAAAAAGCTCTATATCGAACATTTCAACAAGATCAAACAAGAATTTTGAACCTGGCTTTATTCAATGTTTGGAATTCCGTTATGGGAATGTATGCAAATGAGCATGTATTTGATAGGATTTTGCCTCATTTGCATATAACATTTCAGAAAACGAAAGATAATAGCCTCAATCTACTGGGAAAGTTCCCAACATTATTTATAATTTATATAAAAAAATCAAGTTGTTGTTTAGTAGTGAGTTACTTGGTGGAACTAACTGCGGTGTCCTTTGGACAGAGCCAGGCTAGCTGTGTCCCCCGACTTCCAGTCTTTGGTCTTATCTAGTTAAATAGCTTATTTATCATACAGACGTGAGAGTGCTGTCATTCTTCTTATTTAACTCTCTGGAAAAATTGCAAAGAAGGGTCTTTCCCAAAATGGCAAACTATTGTTTTTTAACTGCAGAATGTAATCCAGGGCCTCTAAGCGGTCACAGTTGGGGTTCGCTACCTGTGTCCGAGACATTCTCCGTCTTCTCCTGCAACCGAGCCAAGCGCGGCAAAGAGGAGACAGAGAGAGAGACAGAGACAGAGACAGAGACAGAGAGAGAGAGAGAGAGAGAGAAAAAAAAGCACGCATCATAAAAAAGGCAGAGTAAGAAATAAAGGGGGAATAAAGATTCAAAAGCAGTGGGAAGAGGCGCACAAAAAGCACACGCGCTCTCAGAAGAGGAGCCGAGAAAGGAGGCAACAAAGAGGCCAGTGCATTTTAATCCCCTTCACAAGAGAGGAGGAGATAAAAGGGAGGAGGAGGGAGGAGGGGGGGGGGGGAGTGGATTGGATTTAAAGGAGAGAAAAGCCAGCAATAAACTATAAGCATCGCCATACACATGAAGGCACGCCGCGTGCATGTGCTGCAAGAAGCCCCACGCCAATTCTTCTGCTTTGGCGTGACCGGATTTTCTAAATCATTCCCCTTCTGAGGGTTGAGCACCAGTGCAGCGCAGCAAGCAAATCAAAAACGAGGTGAAGACAAGAATGTTTATTTATTTTTCTTATTTGCATGTGTGTGTGTGTGTGTGTGTGTGTGTGTGTGTGTGTGTGTGTGTGTGTGTGTGTGTGTGTGTGTGTGCGAGCGTGTGTGTTACCTGTATGTAGGAGAGTATGTCTGTGGTGAAGAGTGTGTGGCAGAATTGGGAAACAGGTCTGGACTTCCGAATGCGCACTGACCGAGCACATTGCATTCTGGGAAATATAATAATGATAAAATGCATAATGCCATTTTACATTTAACATGCAATGACGTTCGATAACTGTTATTAGCGGTTACACTAAACTTCACACCCCCCCCCCCATCCCCACTCCAAAAATCAGCCCCCTATACATAATAGGAAAAATTGGCCAAAATGGCATTAATGGTTCAAATTTGGTTTCATCTCTTTCCTCTCCTCCTTGTCCTCTCTGCTACCTCCATGTCTCTACGCCTCTCTCAGTCATTCTCGCTTTATTCCAAGCTACGTGAAGACATCTGTTTACCTGGAGGGGTCACTGTCGACAGCCTCGGCTGGAAGAAAGAGACAGAAAACAGGGCAGAGAGTGAGGTCTGGTTCAGGGTCCTGGTGCAAACAATGTGCAGGTAAATTAAAGGTGAACTCCACCGATATTAACACATCAAAGGCCGTCTACAGCTGTTGAGACAAATGCCCTTTGGGGATGTCACTTGAGTCGGTGTGTGGGTCTGGCGTTGAGACTAGTTTGAAAATGAAACATAGACTCTATACAACAAAGTGGATTTAGTCATCGTGACCTCACCCATTGATTTGTGGACTGCCTTTATGAAGCCTCGAGTTCGGCGATTTCTTGGTCACAATCTTAGCTTACGGCCGTCGCCATGTTGATGCCGATGAAGGTAAGTTACCATATTTGGAATGTGGAGGAGTGACGTAGAGACGCTGTTTATGGCTCTTGTAGCTGCAGCAACCTGTCAATCACAGTAGTCCCGCCCTAAAGCATACCCTGCTTTATGGTCTGTTTGACTCTAAATGGACCATAAGTTACTAAATGAACATCATGCTGTATTGAAGAAGACTTGAAACTAGAGATTGAGACCATAAACTCATGTTTACAATGTTTACTGAGGGAATAAATCAAGTCAGAAGAAGGGGCATTTTCTCATAGACTTCTATACAATCTGACTTCTTTTTTCAACCAGAGGAGTCGCCCCCTGCTGGTCAGTAGAGAGAATGCCAGTTTTAAGAACCTTCTGCATCGGCTTCACTCGGCAGAACCAGAGGTTGCTGAAATGAAAGAAATCTGGGTCATGGCTAAAGGCTACTAGCACCACAAACTCAAATCTCTGAACTGTTGATCCCAACAGTTGCATTGTGGGTAATGTAAGGACCAGAATTTGACAAGAAAAATGAAGTTTTCTCTAGATGTGCTCCATCGATTTTGATATATATTTTCTAAACCGACGTGTCTGAAAATGTTATAGGGCAACGCTACATCGGTGGAGTACATTGTCTTTTTTTGTCAAAACTGATCACAGATTCAAACAGTGGCCCACCCATCATCAATCATTGTAGCATAAAAGTACCTTTCTGTATGGCCTCTTGTAGAAGGTCGTGTTTGGCTTGAAGTTTGAAGGTCAGAGAACTGCTGATGAGGAAGTCTTTCACTTTCTAAGACAACAAAAAATAAAGAAAATAGTTTTCCCTCATCTGCTTCAACAAAGTTTCTGAAACTATGTTGAAATACAACATTTTACACAGTGCTGCACAACATTTAATTTGTCCAAACATTAAATGTTGTGCAGGGTAAATAAATGAATCAATTTGTTGATCACCACCAACAAAATTATATTCCCATTTATCATTGCTTAAAGGGTAACTTCAGTTTGTTTTTTTCTGTATGTGGACCTTATTTTCTGAGGACTATTAGGGACCACGATGATTCTAATCGGTCGGGTATTGAGTGACAACGCAGCAGCCGCTTAACTGGCTGTAATGTAATCATATCAGGCCAATCCTAACCGTTAATGTACGTCCACTAAAAGTGGTTCTTAAATCTCACATTACATCCACATTGTCAAAATCAGCTAAATATTCAACTGTGAAGTTGAAAATCATTGAGATAACACGAAGCTACTCTTTCTGTACTCAAAGAAAACAAACTCTGTAGACACCAACTCTCCTCTCTCTATTACTGTCACACGTTTACAGTGTTGTCTCCCGGCAACAAGTCACTAACACCAGAACAAACAGACTTGATCTAGCGAAAGATAAAGAAACTCTGGATTTGAGAAACTCAAACAGTGTTTTGAGAATTCAAGGGTTGGGCCAAAGCAACTGAGAAATGAATCATTGACAGGGTGGAATCCCATAGCAATGTTATTGATACTAAAAGTGGACATTAAAATGATCTCCCAACCCAGTACAATAATACTACTACTGAGGTGAATGATCAGTTATGGTATATTATAGAATAAGTAATTAAAAAAGCTAAACAGCCACAGTTATACCAATACCAGGTTTCGTTAAAGGACATTATATAATATATATATATATATATATATATATACAGTATATATATCCTAGTGGCCTGATATATACTGTATTTTTGAAGGTATTCTCACTGCACCACCCTTAGCCAACTGCAATGACTCACTGTGAAGTAGTAGGTCTCTGTCTCCTGCTGATTGGCTCGACGCTTGGCGAGGGTTAGTTTTTGGGCGGTGTTTCCTCCAGGCGGCTCATGCGATAGGCTGCTGAGCACGTCGGGGGAGGGGTTACAGTCGCTTTCACACATATTCTCCAGCAGGGCTGCGAGTGTGGCTTTAAGCGTTTTACTGACCTGAGAAGGGGAGAGAAATGTCCATTGGTTAATTCTGTTTTCCTAGATGCAATATTTCATTTTAAGGTCCGTGACCGACTTATTAAAGAAACAGGCAGTGAAAATAATTCTTCTGACCTCTTCAGTTTCCAAGGTAACGGAGGCGAGCCGAGACTGAAGCTGCTGGTACCTGGTCTCCAGCTCGTACCTCACCTGGCTCTCCGCACTCACCTCGCACACCTGAAATACACAAATAAAACATGAAATAACTCTACTCTTCTGAGTTCAAACCACTGGGATGTTGTTCCGAGAGAGATGGGAGGGGCAGAGGGTGGGATTATACAAAAGTTTGTGACGCTTTCATATCGGGTCAACTTTAAAAACAGCAATGGGTTAGAGAGATAGTTTGGATTTTCTTGTGGGGTCGAAAAAAATCTATATCAGTTTAAGTGTACGCTATATTTAGAATATTTCCACCACTTTACCTTGCCGTAAGACAGCCTTTTGAACTGTAGCCGTTATCTATGCTCTCTTCAAAGCCACTAGACTCCTTTGACAAAAACATAAATATTTTACCTTGCAGAACACGGGTGTTGCTGGTGTGCCGCTGCCTCGATTTTTGTTTGTTTATGTAACTGAGTGTTTTAAAGAGTTAGCTTCGTTTCACCAAAGGTACGCTCTAAGACAAACTAATAACAAACTAACCTGTTGAGGCAGCAGTAGAACAGCACCTTCTGTTTTCTGGGAGGTAAAATTACTGTTTTTGTCAGTCAAGTCTGGCATAGATGATAAAACGGCGTCAGTTCCCCCCTAGGAAAGTGCTGTCTAGAGGCAAGTTAAGGCCGTGAAAATATTTTAAATATAGCTTACATTTAAACTGATTTGCATTAGTTTTTAGGCTGCACAGTAATTCTAATTCTCCACCTGGTCTCCCTCGTGCGGATGGTAGCTGAATCTGAACGGCAGACAGAAGGCGGCGTCGTGTTGCTGCAGCAACGCATCTCGGTCTCCGCCCTGGTCCAGGGACGTCACGGCAGCCTCCAGCTGCTTGAGACCCGTCTCCTCGGTCTTCTGGATGCGCCCCTTGCTGGCCAGGAAGCACTTCATCACCCTCTCCACGGACAGATGGAAACCCAGGTCGCAGCACTGCCAGGACCGAGGGAAAGAGGCGGCAAGATGGATGGAAGGGGGCATTGAGGTCGGAGGAAACGGTGACGAAAGAGAGGATAGAGGGGACGACAGGTAGTGATGGAGAGGGGAAGAAAAAGAAGAGAGGGAAAGGGGAGAAAGGATTTTTTTTAAATGTGGAGATTGTGGTGTGGGACAAAGTGAGAAAACCATCATTCACCCCATAATATATCTCTTTTCTTCAGATAATAACAGGACAGAGTGGCACAAAATGGTAACTCCAAACTATAAGCACGCATAGACAACCGCACAACACAAACTGCGTGTTCCTCACGTCGATGAGTGTGCTGATGTCCTGCAGGTAGTACTTGTTCATGGCCGCGTTGGCTGCCGCTAGATTCAGCAGGTAGTCGTTACGAGCCTTTGTGCACTTCAGCTGGTTCTCCTGCACTCTGCCGTGCCTCTGTGCATGCACAAACACACACGAGTCAAGTAAGAGAAGATAAGAACACAAAAGGCCATGACACGTCTCATCTCACTGATGCAACACTCATAAAAGAGATAAGCATTTACAGAATTTTGACGTTTTTACACACGCAGACAAAACAACAGGAAATGGTTTGTTCTAGGGAAGAAAAAAAAAACTGTTCAAGACTTCCTGTGACTCACAACGACACACACTCACTTTCTCCATCAATCTCTCCATCTTCTTGACGGAGCTTCGCCTCTGCCCTCCTGATTGGCCGGGCCCGAGCTCGGCTGACTTGCCGGTGTGTCTCTCCTCCAGCCGCTCGGCTTCCTTCAGCTTCCCCTCGGCTATCAGACAGTCCGTGTGGTACTGGTTGTACGTCTTCAGGGCCTTCATTAGAAAACACGTCATACAGTGGAGGCTCCACATCAGCATTGTCATTATTTTTGCATGATTGCATGCAAAGACGACACTATCGACATGCTCACCGTCTGCATTTCAGTGGTGACCTTCAGCAGCTCATCCTGCATCTGGATGCCAACCTCTTTGCTCTGCAATGTCAAAAAAATATTGAAAAAATATATTGACACTTGACAAACATTTATTACTTTAAGGCATAGTTGTTCAAAACGTGAGCACTGAAAAACAATTAGTGAGGCCCATGAAATGCATTATACCCAAATCATATGCAGTCCATTTCAATACGTTCACATTCAATAGTTAATAAACTGCACAGCTACGACGTCAAACTACGCTCCACCACTAACAAGCTCATGTCAGGTTAGGAATGACATCTTGTAGGAAGCGGCTGGTTGCACAGAAACTAGTGGCACACGTCGATTGTCACTGATTCGCCATCTTGGATTACGGCCGTCGCCATCTTGGTTTTCCGCAACCAATGAATAGAAGTTGCTATATTTGGAATGGAGGAGTGACGGAGGGATGCTGGATACAGCTCTGGTAGCGGCAGCGACCTGTCAATCACAGTAAGCCCGCCCTAAAGCATACTCTGCTTTATGGTCTATTTGACTCTAAACTGGACCATAATTTACGAAATGAACATCATGCTGTATTGAAGAAGACTTGAAACTAAAGATTGATTGAGACCATGTTTAAAATGTTTACCATGTTAACTGAGGTAATAAATCAAGAGAGAATAGACTTCCATACATCAAATCCTTTTTGCAATCAGAGGAGTCGCTCCCTGATGGCCATTAGAGATAATGCAATTTTTAAGACACTTCTACATCGGCTTCACTCGGCCGAACCGGAGGTTACTGCCTGGCTAGATATAAAGCTAGAACCACCAAAGCTTAGCAAAAAGACTGGAAATGGTAGAAAATAGCTTGCCTTGCTCTGATCAAATGTCAAAAACACATCCCCAGCAACACTTCAATCTGATATTGTTTAATCTGTACAAAAAAAAAAAAAACAATTGCAAAAACAAAAAGCAGTAAGTAAATGCTGGACTTTTCCTAGTTGTATGACTAAAGGCAGGAAGAAAACAAATCGGGCCGGTTTTCAAGGCATCTCGCAGCTGCTCTTACAGCTGCTCTTACATCTGCGAAAGCGAAAGCTGCAAATAAATTAAACAGGATTTATTTGAATAAATTGACCGCCCATTGGAAAATTTAAACGGTTACTTTCTCGCATTAAAACATATCAAAACTTAATCAAGTGACATTATCACCTTTTATTCACAGTACTCTAAAACTTTCTTTCTTGAGTTTTACTTCAAGTTAAGAGTGAGAAAAGGGTTTTATCAGCATAATACACTTACATTCTAATATGGTGATGTACTAATATGATGCTGGACAGTTTAGCGAATAATAATGCATATTTTGATGGTTATATTTGTGAGTCAAATCTGAATTTATATAACCAGTGGCGGTTGTACATTGTAGTACAATGTTTGCCTCTGAGATAGAAGTACACAGTAAGTTGTTACAGGTTGTGTTATTTTTGGGTAAATTACTTTGGAAAGTAATATTATTTAGGCAGCAACACCACAGGCCAAGAATTCAGCCCGTTCTGAACTGACATGTTGAAAGCATCACTCAGCTAAACAACAATTTTGTCAGGATTATTCTAATTAATCCATCATCAGTTGTGTTTGTACAATTGCCTTGAACTACTTTGATGCAATAATAGAACATCTAAAAGGGTCTTGCTGTGCTTGGTGTCGGGGTGCATAACAACAATGACTTTTCAACTATGAGAGGGTACAGAGAGTGTGTCTGACAACCAGTAATCCCAGCCAGATGAGTCTGTGTGCTTATTAAAATGGATGAGACTGCAGATGCCACTGCAGAACCGGGGCACATAAGAAGACTTCATTGTGGTCAGTTATTTGTCCACTTGTACCGCTTATTTGGTGAGTCTCTTAACTTTCCAAGGCTGGACCTTTGGTCATTTGCATATGCTATGTTACAAAATGATTTTGGCAGCTCTGAAAGACATCCATATTAACCAATTTATGCATTGATATGCTTTGGTTTACAGGAGATAGAGCTGATAGAGTGGAGTGATTTCAGTCTTTAATTAGTGTAACTTGATAACAGAGTAGTAAAGTTTACAGTAAATGACTTAATAAAGAAAAGTCCTTTCCATAAAACATCCTTTTAATAGTTTTGGCATATTTTCCTTTGCCAATTAAATTATTTGTTGAGAAATGTTGAAGATTGCTGTACAACCATGCATATCTACAGATTTAGTTAAGCAAGCTTAACACTGATTTAAAGCTGCAAAGCTTTTTTTTCAAATTCATGTTTTCACTCTCAGAATCAGATCCTGTTTTAAACTTCTACATTAAAGTGGTGCACCCAGGCTGTCTGGAAAGGCAGAGGACACTTCATCATGTTTTCTCCACTGAACGGGCAGAATAGAGGGTTTTATCTACCATAGAGGCAAACAAAGGGGCACTTTTGCTGTGTTTCTTTTGAACACGGGGGCACCAAGGCGGGCAGTTAACCTCCAAGGATAGAAGTTAAGCCCATCTTAAATAGGTCTTGCATGTCTAGTCGGCCTGTTTCTGTGAGCATGTGACCTTCCACCAAAGATCCACTCACCCGTTTGTGCAGACGGTGTGTATCCTCCGTGCTGTGAGCCAACCGCTGTGTGAGTGTGTTGCAGCAGGTGTCACCCAGCGCTGCATGTTCCCGGCTCTCCAGACGAGTCTGAGACAGCAGAACAGACCAGACCTGACACACCGACTGACCCCACTGCTCCTTCCTGGAGAAGAACAGACAACCTTACTGAATTACAGCTTAAGGAAACACTCTAAGAATCACCTGAGAAATAGACCAGACAAATGCATACTCGCTCACATGCTGTGTGTACATGCTTACTTCTTAGTCTTGGGGGTGAATCTCTCAGTGAGTTTGTCAAGGGCGCGGGCGTATTCCGCCTCGATGTCGCCTCGGCGCCGGAGAAACTCAGAGAGGTCTGAGAGCTGCTGCTGTTTCACCTCCACCTGAGAGTCTAAAATCTTTATCTGGTCTGTCAGCTGGGCCCGCAGGTCTGACACATACAGAGACAGACAGAGATGGACGGATAGCGAGAGAGACATGGAGAGAAAGGAGGACAGTTATTCAAGTAAATACAAGTCTATTCTGACATTTAACGATAAACAAGGAATCTTTGTCAGTCTGTCTGTGTGTCTTTCACATATCATGAGAACTGTTCATCTGATCTACTTCACACTTGGCGGGTGCACTGATGGGGACCCAAGGGAGTGCCGGTGCAAATTTGGTGAAATACGGACACGAGACACGTTCAAGATTAATAAACATCGAATAAACAAGAGAACGGCGCTGTGTTCAGCAGTAGGGGCGGAGCTTTAGGGCTCTGCAGACCAGGGCTTGAGTCTAGCATTTTCGCCTGACTAACTTTCACTTCACTTCCTTTTGCTGCTGGATGCTGGACAAAGCCTGCCAACACTTGATGGATGCTCGATATGCCAACGTTACAACAGAACTCTTCTTCACCTCACTGGAATCAACATGAGTGGATAGCCAATTGGAAGCAGAATGGAACCAGACTGTATTCCACTATTGTAAGACTTGATAATTAATTAAATCCATGCTCTAGTTCATAACCGTGGTGGTTGTCTAAGAAAAAACAGGCGCTACATGCAAGATACGTAAAATGTCAATCAAATGACAAAAATGGTGGCATAAAACAGTTACGGCCGCTGGCTCACATCACAATGGTTACAATACAGCAAAAATATATTAAATGGGAAATTTTTATATTGCTTGAGAATATATATCCTCATATCTGAAAGCACTAAGTTGCGATATGAGGGGCAATGTGGCAGACTACGTGGAAGAGAACCTGCTCCCTCTGTAGATATGAAGAGCTCATTCTAAGCTAACGGAAACAAAACGGTTTATAGTTTTAGGTCATTATAAAGTAATGAAAACAAAGTTATGAATATTATATTCCATTTCTGCTAATACATCCCCCTCAGTTCTACACACTGGACCTTTTAAGTAGGATTTAGAATGCGGTAGTTACTACTTTCTACTCAGGATCCGAGTGCTTCTTTCACCAATCCTCATGGGTAGTTAGGAGTCAAATTTGGTTTGACTCCCAAATACCAATTTGAGTTTGAAGTGGTGGAAAAAGCAAAAGTATTAATTTATTATCTTTGTATCTTTAATGAACCATATGGATATGCCTGTAAATGTTTATAACCCCAGGATGTGTATTTCCCGTCTGGCTCGTAAATAAATACAAAAAAAAAAAGATGCACGCACATCACACCTGCTCCTTATTGCAGACATAAGGTGTCTGCATAAAGTCTACAAATGAAACACGCGCAGACCAAATCAGTATATATACTTATGCTGCTGTATTTTTTTTTTTTACAACTGTGGTGAACCTGATGGCGCCTAGGGGACACCCATAGCTAATGAGAAGTTATGTTGGAGAAATGAGAAGAAAATACAACAATGTCTTTTCTAATCCCACATTATCCGACCAGGGAACTAGAGTTAATAAGACGCCGTCCGATTTACTGAGACAGCAACATATAGATTAGTACACCCAGCTGGTAATAACCCATATATATATGCATGCAAGCTTGTGTGTATGAGGGCTATGCATTGTACACATAAGCTTAAACTCATCTAAGCCAGCGGCGACGTGGCCTGGCGCTGCTCTTTGGTTTTAAAAGGCTAATACAAACACCGCTCCCTCAAGTAACCCCGCCTTTCCTTTGCTCTAGCTCTCTCTCTTTTCTTCGTCTATTACCTGTTCTCGGGCTCTCTCGTTCTTTTCTTTCCTCGCTCGCTCACCCAGCCACCCACCCACCTCTCCTCCCGCTCCCCCTCTCTCCCCCCTTATTTACTCGTCTTACTCGTCTCTGTGTGAGCACACGGCCCGGGGCTGACTGGATGTGAGGAGACAGCATCACTAATACTGGCTATAAATACACCCTTGTAGTACAGTACGGAGAGCCGCCCAGCCACAGGATGCACCCTACGAAAAACACAGCACATAACGCACGCACACACTGCTGTTGTCATGTGGAAAAATATTGCCAACGCCAACATCGGTCACGCTCATGTTTTTTTAGTGTGATCAAGGGATGACGCTCTCTGCTGTTGGCTTCGAGAGACCCTGCATTGATTGTCATCGAGCTCTGAGCGAGGAGGGTTTTTATCATTTTGCATGACAACGCGCTTTTTGCGTCCGTATGCGCAAACATGGGCCCGAATACGCTCAGTGAGAGTCCACGGCTCGATGAGCACGTGGAGCAGCTGCAAACACTCGTGCGTGCTATCTTTTATGCATTCATGCATGCAGGTTGGTGCAATAAAAGGGCACAGACGAACACACAGAGACAACCACACACACACACACACACACTCACCTTTCATCTGCGATTCGTACTCGGCCAGGCTGCCCTTCTCCCTCCTCAGCTTTACATGTGATGTCATCATCTTCGACCCCCCCTCGATTGTCGCCTGTCACTGAGACCTTCTTCCCCGATGTCCCGGTCCCCCTCGTAGCCTCCCTTTCCGCAGACCTTTCGACCTCGCCCCCTGCTCCGGCTCTGTCCCTCTGTGACCTTTTTAACCCCTGACCCCCTTGGTCCTTCGCTGCTCTACTGCCGCGTGCAGGGCATCAGCGTCAGTGTTGCCCGGCTGAGCTCCGCGGGGACAACGGTCAGGTCGATGCACTCGTGGAATCCTTTAAGTTTCAGGCGTGGATGCTGATCCATAAGGTGAACTGGCCTGAGCAGAAGACAGAGGGTTTAGAGGAAGAGGGGGTGAAGAAGGGTGAGGAGAGAGGGAAAAAGGGAGAATTCTTGAGACCAGGGTGGGAAAATGAGAGAGCCAGGGGACAAATGAGGCCAGGGCGACGAGACAGAAAGGGACAGTGACAACAGAGACGGGAGGTTTAATAGAAGGGACAGCACCGAATGGACAGTAAGAGGGCAAAGTGATGTGGATGTGAGGGGAGGAAGGATGGGGGATGGGAAGATGAGAGGTGATGAGTAACAGCAGAAGTGAAGGATATACAACGCCTCGAGGTCGGGGTGTTAGATACGTCCATAAAGGTAATAGTCAAATACACAAGCAAATGTCTCCATATGTGCTTTTTTACACAAACTGTACCGAGGTCAAAGGTGAAAACCTCGAGTCTGGTGTGATGTGGTTAGTCTTTTTGGTGACCCACGTAAAACCGAACTGTGGTCAACGTTGGGTCCTGACTTTCTTGATGTAATAATTTTCACAGGTGGTTTGTGGGTTACCATGGTTTTTAATACACGTTAAAGACAAACTTAAAGATCAAACAGTGATCTGTCCCAAAAAAGAACCCGACCCCAACATGAACCCGCATAGTTTCTGTTCAAGCCCCGACCGAAACCCGCATTGAGATGCGTTATGGTAAAGTTTAGGCTCAAGCACCTGTGGGACAATAATAGGGACTTTTGAGGTTTCTTTTTTTTTTTTAAGATATCTAACGCAAGTCTTCCAACTTTATGGAAATGACAATTGAATCCCTTTAAAAAGGCAGATTATGCTTTTGAAAGGACTGAAACAGTTTGGATGCTGTTGAGTGAGAAAGCCGACTTTGGAAGACAATAAAACTTCTGAACTGTGAGTAGATATTAAGAGCCCAGTTAACCTACATTTATAAAAGGTTAAGCAAATAGTCCTACACATGACCAAATACTTACATCGCATAAGACACAGGCATTCGCGTGGTTGTTTATTAGTCAGCGTAAACTGTAATGAGAGTGGGACTTCACACACACACAAAGACACACACACTGCGTCTTGCTTTTTAGTTTCACACCGGCAGGCAAGTACAGACACACAAAGACGGAGGCAACTTCACATCCCACATCCTGTGTCAGTTTCTCAACGGGTTTCAGCACTACGCAACGAGTGCCAAAGTGTGTCCCTTTCACTGGAAACATTGTTTCCCAATCAGCCTCAAGCAATAACTAGTGTTAAAACGTAATATTGTGGATGGAGGTTTGAAATCATGAGTGCATTGTTTGACAGAACTGTACTTTTAGTAGGTGAAAGATATAAATAAATGTGTTCTAACATATTGCATGTATCAGTTTTATCACAGCTAAAGCCTTTCACCCAGAATGACACAAGCCTGTCATTTCCTCTTCCAAAAACTGTGCGGTGGATGTGGTGCAGACGCACCTTTCGTTGGCAGTTTCAAAGAGAACTAGAGTAAATGGAGAAGTTGTGGCGGAGAGATTTCTGAAAATTAGACTGCCAGACCTTGGAGGCTCCGGAGGCCTTCATCTGCGTGTGCGACCTTAATCTGCGCGGAACAAAGCGAATGTAAATGATCTGAGGAGCAGAGGGGAGGGGGATGCAAGTGCTTCGGCGAAAGACCGGGGGAAAGAGGCTGATTGAGGGGGGGGGGGGGCAAAAAGGGCAGCCCGGGCTAAGAGATGGAGGTTATCTGGGAACAGTGTTTCATGCTTACAAGTCAAGGGCATTGAAAGAAAGAGGAGGTCGTGTGGCGCACATATTTAATATAAATCAGATTGACGACATGAGAGGATGCACGTGAGACAGTGCGATGGATCCGTATTGCTGCTAAGGGGATTTTCTGCTAATTTCCTCTGAAGCGAGAAAAAAACAGAGCATGAAGCCGCAGTAATACAAGTGGGATATTGTGTTTGATGTTATGACCGATACCATATGGGGATTTTCTGAGAGCCAACCACACTGTGATACCTCGAGCCTGTCACTGTAGGACCTTATGTTGTGTCTTGCAGAAATGTATCCTCATTATATATTTTTTCAATTCCTACAGCTGGGAAGAGAACCCACCCTGATCCCTGCAGACCTGGGTTGCAGCCCAACCGTTGCTAACACATGGGTGTCAACGGGACCCTCAGCCAGATGATCTCACTTCCTGAAAAGTTGTACTTTTAGGGAAATATTGTAACCGCAAGCGCACAGGCTTCTAGAGAAACATCCTTATCAGCGAGTTGCGAAATGTTAAAAAGGTGTGCTTGAGAGTGTTGATCATGAATCTCATGCTCATCTGTGCTGCAGCTGTACGTTCACTGCTCTTAACACTGGTCAGGTAGAGTCAGGTGTGAATCTCGTCCTACCCATGGACTGATTGAAGAGGCTCTTACAGACAAAAACATGATTGGGAGAAAATGCGTATTGCAATTTATGCTGCAGAGAGATACAAAACAGTCAGAAGGGTACAATGAAATAGGATAGGATGAATCTCATTGGAGAACTACTGAACACAATATGGCTTTAAACAATCAAGCGGCCAAGGGCGTTTCCATGAGTGGAAAATAATGTCATGCACAAATAGAAATAAAAAAAAAAAGGAGTAGAACGGACATTGAATTGATTTTTTTATGGTTGTTAGACTAGAACAAAATAAAAAGTTGATTGTTGTAAGTTGTTATGGTGACAACACACGCCAGTGGGGCCATTAGCTAGGTAGCTTGGAGTGATTGGGGAGCAAGATGACAGCTCTGCCGCCGGCTACCAGCCCTCTGTTCGACTTGTTTTCTGTAACCAGAACAGCATTAAAGCATGGCGGAATTAACAAGCTAGCTAACTGCTATAGTTAGCTAGCTAGCTCGCTAATTCCACGATGCTTATATGCTACACTGGTTACAGAAAATAAGCTAAACAAAGTTTTCGCTCATCCCGCGATAGCAATGTGCTTTGCTACTGTGACAGAAGTTTAAAGCATTAAGTTGTCAAACTTTACTCATTTTCTCTGTCTCTTTACGCTTCGTAAAGTTACTACTACACTCCTCTTTTTAGTCACTTTTAAAACCTAACTGAATATGGATATTCATGAATATGAATGAAGGCAAGTAGTTTTTCAGTAATCCTGCTGGCAAACAGACAAACCAACAAACAAAACTGAAAAAAGCTCCTTGGCAGACATGATGATTCATACTGTAAGTGCACTGTTATCCTGTTGTGTGGGGGGGTTACTGTAGGTGTAGCACCGACATGATGTGTAATGGAATTACTTCAAATAATAAGCTGCAGACAAG